>NC_050576.1:237232731-237532731 GCF_011100635.1 Trichosurus vulpecula
TCTTCTGAGGAGGATGCTGAATGAATGAAACCCCCAAAGAGTAATGTCAAATGGTCCCTTCCGAAAAAGAATTTATAAAAGATCTTAAAAAAGACTTTAAATGTCAAATGACAGAGATGGAGGAAAAACAAAAAAAAAATCCAAGAAAAACAAGAAGGTTATGAAAGAAAAGTCAACCAACTAGAAAAAGAGATCCAGAATCTTAAGGAAGAAAATGACACCTTGACAATTAGAATTGGGCAAAGTGAAACAATGAAATTTTAAGAGATCAAGAAATAATTAAACAAAGCATGAATAATGAAAAACAAATAGAAGAGAAAGTGAAACATCTTATAAGAAAACAACAGATTTGGAGAATAAATCAAGAAGAGAAAACATAAAAATAATTGGACTAACTGAAAGTGATGATCAAAAAAAGAATCTTGATACAATACAAGAAAAAAAATTAAAGAAAATTGTCCTCAATCATTAGAACAAGGCAGGGAAGTAGAAATAGAAAAAATCCATTGCACATACAATCAAAGATATACTATGAGGAAAACTCATAGGGATATCATAGTCAAGTCCTGAAACCCCCAGCTCAAGGATAAAATATTAAAAGAATCAAGATTAAAATTTAAATATGATGGTGTCACAATTAGAATTACACAAGACCTAGCAGCAGAAACATCAAAGGACCACAGGTCTTGGAACACAATATACTGAAGAGCAAAAGACCTGGGGCTCCGTCCAAAAAAGTCATACCCTGCAAATTTAAGTACTATCTTGAATGAAAAACAAATGGACATTTGATAAACTCTCAGACTTTCAAGACTTTGTTAAAAAAAATTCCTGGACTTAATAGAAGATTTGACATACACAAAAGAAGAGAAATATAAGGTTCATGCCAATGATTGACTATAAGGGATTCATAAGGACAGACTTTTTATATAACATAAAATATAAAATGCATGTCTAAGATTCTCATTAATCATTGCTTAGCTCACAAGAAAGGTGGGGTAAACCTGACTATGGTATGAATTTAAAATGCAAAACTGTTTAGAAATAGCTAAAAAGTAACTATTTTATACAAAAGAGGTGCAAGAGGAAGAAAGGATACAGAGGAATTAGATGGGGGAGGATGGCTGGTAGTTCTGATGACCTACTTTCATCGGGAATGGGTTTAAGAGGGAACAATACATGTATATTTTGAAGAGTATAAAAATCTTCTCAATTCAGAAAAAAATAAAATGGTAGAGGTATAGATGGGGGGAGAGGATAAGGAAGGGATTTTTAGAGGAGAGAATGAGGGAATAGGTAAAATGAGGTATAGAAAGGTGTTTAGATTTATGGGAATGGGAAGATAGGGGAGGGATCTTTGCAATGGGGTAAGCAAGTAATAGGAGGGCAAGGTAGTTGGTAAAGTAAAGTTGATGAATCAGGAAGGATAGGAAAAAAGAGATGCACAGATATAAAAACAAAGATCAAGAGTACAGTAGGTTTGGGAAAGTATATATCTATATACGTATTTATATATGTATATGTGTGTATATATGTATATGTATATGTGTGTATATATTATACACACACACATATAGATGTATATATATGTGTGTGTATGTATGTGTGTATATATATGTATATGTATGTATATATGTATGTGTGTGTATATATATACATACATATATATATATATATATATTTGGAGAGAGAGAGAGAGAGAAACATATCCAAACTTTATTGTAGCCTTCAGGAGTGGGGTGGGGGGAGGGAAAATAAAAAAAGAACAAAGTAAAAAAGTGCACGGCAGAGAGCAAGGGAAAACTCACAAAGAAGCAAAGAAAAGATGGACAATTCTCAACACAGCATAGAGGCTTTCTTGAAATGAAAATCTGTTGTTATATATTATGAATCCTCTCTTGCATTCTGTGATGCACATGATGTTTTTTTTTGCTTTCTTACTTTGTATTTCTTTTAATATTTAAGTTTACTATATATTTTATTCATTTTCTCTATTCTGTATTTGTGTTCTGGCCCCTAAGTATAAAATGTTTTTTAAAAGTTACTATAAATAAATAAACATACACATATCTATGTATGTATATATACATGTATTTGTAAGCATGCATATGTGTATTTATATGTGTATATGCATATATGCATGTGTATATAAACACATGTGTATGCGTGTATTCAGTTTAAGTTCATGAACCTTCTGAAATTTATACTTGGACTTCCTGAAACTTTAGAATAGATAATCTAGGAAAAGTATTTTTTCCATTATTTAAATCTGCAATACTTAGCATCTTACACATAGTTAATTCTCAATAGTAGATTGTTAAAAATTAAAGGAACAAATAAACAGATGAATGTATAAAGTCCTTCTCTTTGTCCAACACTTAACTTATTCTTCTTTTTTGGACACTTTTTCTCCCCCCAAAATAAATTAAACCACCAGTTTTTAATTTAATCTTGAAATATAGGGAATTTCATAGGAGTGGGTTTTCATTACAGAAACAGAAGAAAAACCACCTAGAGAAACTCTGCTTCTAGATGGAGAATAATTTGGGAATGAAATGGAGCTAAAAAAGAGAGGGAAAGGAAATGATAGATATGTGTAAGTAATCTGTAGTGCAGACAGGCTATATGTAGATAATGGGAATTTGACTGAATTCCTATGACTCATATAGAAAAAAATGGGAAACAGAAGCTCTGCCATTAGAATTTGCAATATATTCTCCACCATTACGGTCTCCCCCTTCTCCTCCTCTTCTTAGCATCATGTAATACATGCACTTCTTCAACCCTCTGCCATTTTTTCTGATTTTGTTGTTAACAGGGTTAAATAAGCCTTGTTTTTTTATTCTAATACTACTAGAATGAAGAAGAAAAATACGATGATTATTATGATAGATGATAGATACATATATAGATTATATATGTGTGTATATATATATATATATATATATATATACACACATGTATGTATATACTGTCCTCCATTCACTTTCTGTCAAAAATCATATCATTATTAAATACCAAAGGAAAAAAGTGTGTGTGTATGTGTATGTAAAATATCAGGCTACGTTTCAATGAATGTCATCAGTCTGAAAGCCTATATGAAGAAGAAAAATTCTAGAAACATTCAACTGAAGTTACAGGGGCAGAATCTTTCAGGGTAGAAGAGAAGGATTGAATGAAACAAAAAATATATAGCAGTGAACTTAGGGCTCAGTTGCATCATTTTTCTACCCAGCAATGTTAATACTCTTAAAAATTGTCCAAAAAGATACCCACAGGTTATTTCTCTTACTCTCGCTAATCATAGTTAATTATGTTCAATAGAGTGGGAGAGATGTATTTGAAGATATGTGGACACATGGACTTTTAGGTAATTTTTTAGTACAATACAAATATGTAGAGCTATCATAATAATGAAGAATGTAATTATCTAGCGCTTTCTTTCAAACTGTTTTTCTTACACAATCTTGTGAGATGAATAGTCTAAGTAGAATTTTAATTTTATAGATGAGAAAATTGAGCTGATGAGGAAACTCCCTGAGCTACTAAGTGCATGAACTGGAATTTCAACCACTGCTTTATCATAATAAATCTACTGTTCTTTCCACAGTTCCATACAGCTTTGCTATAAATTTCGAGACAAAGGCACTTTTTTGGCCAAAAGTATGAAGCTATTTTATTTTTTGTAGTGCTAGCTGGTATTCTGACCACTAGAAAAGGAAACTAATGTTGCTAAAAAGAGTTATCTTTTCTCACATGGAGGCTGTTCTATTTGAGTATTCTTCCTACCCACCAGAAAACCAACTTTATGTCTTAACATTTCTTCCCATGTTTTCTCTCAACTTATAGTCAATTCCTTTTTTTTTCTATACAATTGACCACCCAGTCCAACATTCTCATTTTTGAGGTGCATATACTCAGGCCAAGGGAGATTGAGTGAATTGCTTAAATCACATAAAATAACCTATGGTTTCAGAAATAGGATTTAATCAAATTATATAACATCTTTGTAATTATTATGTTATGCAGTTTTGAATTATAAACTATATGTTACATTTATTTTAACAGTGCGGCTTTAAACTTGAATGGGGTAAAAATTGCATTTAAGTCCCAATTCCCTCTCTTTTTGGTGGGGAGGACAGTAGTCAAAAGGATTCATCCCCTTTTCAGTTCCTGATTGACCAGTCATAAAGGAGATCTTTTGCCCAGGACTTCACATGGCCAGGAAATTAACCAGTGAAGGTGTGTAGGGAAAAATGCTTTATTGTTCATTACCTATCAATATTGTTTGAACCTAGGTTTATGTGGCTGGAAATTGTCTAACCCAATCCTTACCTTAGATGTCAGCCTGATTTTAGAGACAATTCAGGGAAACAGAAGATCACTTCAAACAATGCTTTGATCCTACCCAAATCTTGCTTTGGGTCTAAACAGGTCTCCAGTCCACAAGAAACTTTTCTTTTGCGGTTCCTCAATAGTGTGAGCTTTGAATTGACCCAAATTTTCTTGAATGTATATGCTTACCTGATAATATACATTTCAAGCAACATTACCTTGGAACTGCTTTCTGGAAACTGCTACAAACTGGCCAACAAGTTGTTTGTCTTTATGCACATATTCTAACTCTATAATTTAAACCTCACAGTGACTCATTAGAGGGAACAACACCTTTATGCAGCACTCTTTCTTCTGATGACCTGACTTAATAAAATTATTTCTAAAATTGATTCATATTTTGGGTTTGGTTTTCAATGAAGCAATGTAATGAATGCATCATTTTCTATACATTTCACAATTTTTTTTTGTATGTGTTAAAGCAGTGGTATGAATTTATAGAAAAAGCCATGAGAAAACAGTGAAGGGATGTTGGGAATATCTCTCATCTCAAGTTCAGTCAGTTCTTGATTTGAAGTGATTTGTTCCCCTTCTCCTCTGCACCTCGGTGAGTTCTCTGGAAGATTGTTTTTGGAGGGGAGAATAATAATAAAACTTAGGACATAACTTAACAACAGTTTGCCAGGCACCATCCTGACAATTAGCAAGTGAGAGGATCTTGACTGAGCTTCATTTTCTTTGAGGTGGGTATAGCAATACTTGCTACTACCCACCTTGCAACTTTCTGAAAGACTTGGCATAAGGCAGACTACCTTTCTATCAGTAGATAGAATTCCTAGTGGTGTGGATAGTTTTTGTTCAAGAAGCAGTATAGTGAACTGGATAGCACAGTAGACATTGAAGAAGGAAGACTTTGTTTCAAATCCTTCCTCTGATACTTAATGGATTTGAAATCCTGAAAATGGAATTAATTTTTCTTTCCTCAGACAATTTCCTAGTACTCTTCTACTACCTTATAGAAAGATTCTGATGTGCACCTAGGGAGCCAATCCCCTATACTTACAAAATTAGAGTTCTATCAGGAAATGCTCATTATTGTTTCACGTTTGATTCTCCTATCGTCCTTATTATCATATTGAGTGCCTATTTTGATTTCTATAATACAAGCCCTTTGATGCATGAGACTGTTTCATTTTTTTTGTCTGTATCTCTTTCCCCTAGCACCATGTTGGGTACATAGTTAGTACTTAACAAATCTTTCTTAAATTGGATTGGGTTGGATTGGTGTGGGTTGAATATTCACTTGGCATATTGTTAGATTTGTTCAGGGTTTGGGAAGAGAAATATTTTTTCCCTTCTTTTGTAAAAAGAAAGCTGTGTCAAGGTCAAAACTATCAAAGACAGAAGACAACTGATCCAGAAGATCATATATAAGGTGATGACCTGAAACTGAAAGCAAAAAAAGGTCTGAAGTCAGGGAGCCATCAATGTGGAACAGTGTCAGAAAAACACTAATGAAAGCCAGACTTCTTTATATTGACTGCTAACAAGCCACATCTTTCTTCCAGCTCAGAGGAAATGAAACCATTAGGTTTCTGTTAAAATAAACACATATATGAACAAATAAGCAAATAAAAACATAAATTAAATGATAAGGAAAGTTATATTTTTTGACCCTTGAGTAAATTTTTTTAAAAATCCTGAAAATAAAAAAAAAATACAGTGTAAAATGCAGCTTCCATTTTAGAAGGTAAAGATTATGTTGCCACTTTTTTGTTTTCTTTTTCTCTTTCATTATATCTTTGTACAGAAGTAGATGTTTAATTACTACATACTTACTCACTGGCTGTTTGTTTCAAGGACCTACCATGGGTCTTACACCGATTAAATTGTATTAGACTGAACTTTTCAAGACATGAATGGAACATTTGTGGATGAGCATTGTCACTGCTTGAATAGAAGAACTGATTTTAAAGACACCACTGACAGTGGTATTTTGAGGATCAAATGAGACATTGAATATAAAGCATTTTGCAAACCTTAAAGTGCCATATGAGTACCATTTGTTGTTGGTGTTGCTGCTGCTGTGGTGGTTGTCATTGCTATTGTTGTTGGCCTCCAGGTACCAAACCTCCAGTATGGTGATAAAATTATCCTCTGAGCCTTTGACTACAATCCTCCTGAGCACAAGTAATGTCTACAGGGTAATAGAGAGGTGTGCCCATCATGCCCATCAAATTTCTACAACTCTATTCTGAGTGGAAAAAATAATTGACCTACACACACACATACACTTTTAAGTTTAATGTGCATTATTATTATTTTAAGAAAGAGAGAGAGACAGAGAGAAGAGAGAAGAGAGAGGAGAGAGGAGAGGAGAGGAAGAGACAGAGAGAGAGAGAGAGAGAGAGACAGAGAGAGAGAGAGAGAGAGAGAGAGAGAGAGAGAGAGAGAGAGAGAGAGAGAGAGAGAGAGAGAGAGAGAGAGAGAGAGAGAAAGAGAGAAACAGAATGAGAGAGAACAAAAATACAGAACCAGCCTGGACCAGGGCAGTGTGTTCTAGGAGAAACTCATTCTTGGTCGTGAGAGACAAATAATGAATCAGGGAAGTTATTTTACAAGCAGGAGTCAGGGAGCCATTTGAGGTAAAAAGTAACTAAGGCAGATGTGGAAGTCAGTCACCATTCTCAAAAATTGGAAAAAAAAGGATTGTAGATGAGTCTTGGGAACAGGCTATTGGAACTCTTAGCAATTAAGAAATCATTGGTAATTTTGAAATTTCAGGTAACAGGAAAGCAGAGAAAGGCAATGTACGCCCCCTTTCCTAAGTGTTTAACACATAGAGGTGACAAGAGCTTAAAAAAATGAGTTTCAAAGCAAGTTTGATTTAAATCATAAGGGAGACAAATGTGTTTGTACATAGTGGAGGAGTCAGTAAGCAGCAAGATGATGAAGATGAGAAAAAGAAATGGCCATTGTGTCAAGCCCCAAAAAGAATTGGAGGGATAGTGTAATCAGAGGGAAAAGTGACACATTTAGGTTTGGAAAGAAGAGCCACTTGGCTCTCTGAGACTGGAGAAGAGGAAGATAAGAGGAGACAGAAAGATAGTTTTTGAGCTATGAAGCATGATTTACAAGGCAGCTGGTTTTAGGTGGCCTCAATTTTCTCAGAAAAGTAGGACAAAAAGTTATTTTCTGAGAGAAAGAAGCATGGGAGGGTGGTGGCACTAAGGACTTGAAGAGAAAAATTGAGCAACTGACACTGTGGTGAATGTTAAAGTTGTTGAGAGAGGCTGTTCAATAAAAAGTGATAAATTATATATATGTATATATATATACATATATATATATATAGTGACATGCATAGGAAATGGTAAGATTGTGAATATTCTACTCCTTACTCACCCTTCTCCACATTGCTGATCAGTTGCCCAGTCTTATAGACCCTAACTCTAAAACCTAGCCTCTGTCCTTCCTTTTTCTCTAATCAGAGGAGCATGAGCTTTGTTCAGGCTCTCATCACTTCTGGGTTGGGATCTTTCAATAGCCTCCTAATCAGTTTCCCCTCTTCAGGTTTCTCTTCTCTGAAATCCATCATCCACAAAATTTGTCAAAGTGATTTTTCTGAAGTTTGTTATCGTGGTTCTACTCAGGAACAAAACAAGCAAATTACATCATGACATATATATATATATGTGTGTGTGTGTGTATCTCTGTATATATGTATACATTTATACACACACAGAGGCCAATTATTACTTCTAGGATCACGTATAAGTCTTTCTCTTTGACATTTAGAACCCTTCACAACTTGGCTCTAACCCAGTTCTCCAGCCTTTTTTATTTAACTCTTCTACACACTCATTGTGGCCCCACCAAACTGGCCATAATTCCATTCCTTATTCATCGAACTCCATCTTCTGTCTTTGTGTTTACATAGGCTTTCCCCCATCTGGGAATTCATTATCACCTCATCTTATGATCCTTTGCCTCCATCAAGGCTCACTGAAGCACAACCTTTTACGTTTATCTTTTTCTACTCCTGCCCCAGCTGCTAGTGGCTTCCCCCACTTAAAAGGCCTGAAATTTCTGTGGCATATGCATTGTGTACTTGTGCATATCTGCACGTATGCTCTCTCTTTTGTTTTTGTATTTCCAGTGCCTAACCTAACACATGAAATTTAGAAATAAATAAATGCTTGTGAACAGACTGAGGTGCGCATCTATTCACGAGCCTCCCAGCAGTTTGATTTTTGACCCAGCATATTCACACGTGAACACAGCTCAAGGAGTCAGTTCATTCTTCTCTAACTTTAAGGCGGGCATTTAAAAAAATAAAAAGGGAAAAACAACTATTCCATGAGGGTAATTATCTACCTTATCTATCTTAAGCCCTGACCTAATCTTTATTAGTATATAATTCAAAGTTCTTCAGCCAATATTTGTCTTGAAGATTTGCCTTGTCCTCATGTCAATTCTCCCTACTATCATTCTAACTTGCTTACTCTTATCTATGGTTTAATGTCACATGGAAATGCAGTTTCTTCTCTCCAGTACCCCAGTGACTATCTCCATGCTTCACATATGTAATTGCTTCTGCATGTCAAAGTTGAGACTTGGAAGGATTCAAGGAATGCTCCATGGAATGAACGTGAAAGGGTTCTTTCCTAAGGGACTAACATCTTTAGAATATTCTCCACTTGATATTCTGTAAAAATGTCAAATAATTGCCCTAAGCACAAAGAGATGATTATAAGAAATACTTTTTATTTTTACTACCTATTTTTACTGCAAGTCTGATGCTAATACTACAGGCTGATAATACATGACCTAAACCTCAAAGTCAGTAGTTCCTGATGCTGCTTAGCAGCTTATTATCTAGAAAATTATTGTGGAGATGAAAAATAGTATATATAGTGAACAGAAAACCATACTCCAAATGATGATCTGAGTTCAAGAATCACATTTGACAGATATTGACTCTGGGAATCAAATCAGTGCACAAATCACTTTATCTCTTAGTGCCTCAAGCAACTCTTTAATACCATAAATTACAAAACATTTGCTGACCTGAATACGTGTCTTCATAGAGGAAGATTCCTCACTAGAAGTTCCCTGCATAGGTAAAATCACACATATACTACATACACATTCACATATGTATATGTACATATGTATGTGTGTGCATGTATATACATGCAATGTGTGTGTACACACTCACATCCATGTACACACATATATCAAACCTCATGCTACTTTTTTAATGATACTTTTTTGGCACCCTAACTATGGGACCAGCCAGGCCTTGAGTCACTTCACTTACAAGGTAATTCAAGTTTATGATTTAACTTGATTTATTGATGGATTCATGATTTAGAAATAAAGGCTGAGAGTATAAGCAATTTGGGAGAGCGAAGAATAGTTTACTTTTCAGATTTATGGGAAAACAAAGAATTCATGACACAACAAGAGATAAAGAGCATTACCAAATGCAAAATGGATACTTTTCATTATGTTAAATTGACAAGTTTTTGTATAAAAAAGCTGATGCTACAAACATTAAGACGGAAGCAGAAAATTTTGAGAAAATCTTTACAACTAGTGTCTCTGATAAAGGTCTCATCTCTAAAATATACGGGGAACTGAGCCAAATTTATAAGAATACAAGTCATTCCTCAGTTAAGAAATGGTCAAAAGATATGACCAGGTAGTTTTGAGAGGCAGAAATTAAAGATATCTATAGACATATGAAAAAATGCTCTAAATCACTACCGATTAGAGAAATGTAAATCAAAACGACTCCTAGGCACCACATCTCTCCTGTCAGATTAGCTAAAATGACAAAACAGGAAAATTATAAATGCTGGAGAGGATGTGGAAAAATTGCAACACTGTTACGTTGCTGGTGAAATTGTGAACTGATCCAGCCATTCTGGAGAGCAATTTGGAACTATGGCCAAAGGCTATAAAAATGTTCATACCCTTTGGCCCAGCAATATCACTTCTAGGGCGGTATCCCAAAGAGATCTCACAAGTGAGAAAAGAACCCATATGTACAAAAATATTCATAGTGGCCCTTTTTGTAGTAGCAAAGAATTGGAAATCAAGGGGATGCCCATCAACTGGGGAATGGCTGAACAAGTTGTGTTATGTGAAGGTAACGTAATACTATTGTGCTATAAGAAATGAGGAAGATACAGACTTCCTAATAACCTGGAAAAACCTACGATATAATGCTGAGCGAGCAGAGCAGAGCTAGGAAAACATTATACACATCCATAGATACATGGATTCTGCGATGACTAACCTTGACAGACTTGGCTTTTCTCAGCAATACAAGGTTCAAAGACAACTCCAAAGGACTCGTGATGGAAAAAGCTATCTACATCTAGAGAAAGAACTATGGAGTCTGAATGCAGATTGTGGCAAACTATTCGCTCTTCTTTTTTTTCTGGTTTTGTTTCTTCTTTCTCATGATTCATTCCATGGGTAATAATTCTTTACAACTTGACTATTGGGTAAATAAGTTTAATGCCAAGTTATATGTAGAAGATATATTGGATCCCATGCTATCTTGGGGATTGGGGGGAGGGAAGAAAATCTGGAACTCAAAATCATGCAGAACTGAGTGTTGTAAACTAAAAAATAAAAAAAAAAGCTTAATTAAAAAAAAGAAAATACAAGATGAATATAAAACCTTGTCAGAGCATGTGTTGTATAGGCTATATGTGCTGAAGGAGTTCAGAGAAAGAAAGAAAAATACTGTTAGGAATAGCTATGAAATATTTATGAAAAATATGCTAACTGCTTGGGGTCTGGAGTATAAGATTAAGATTTGTGAAGAGTAGGGGCGGAGCCAAGATGGCGCATGAAGGTAGCATCTTACCGGAGCTCTCTCACAAGGTCTGTCAGAGTCCTATAAAAAAGTGAATTTGAGCAGATTTGAGAGAGTCACAAGCCGCGAGCAGTCTGCGTGGGGCAAATTTCCGAGCTGGGAGAGTCTGAAAGGCCGGAGGCACGAACCTGCAGGCTTAGAGAGTGCTTGGTGCAGAGCTGCTCCAGACCAAGGCGGAAGCGGCTGGCTGGGAAATCCACGTGGGAGACAGGCTGGGAGAAAGCTGGGCACCCGAACCGGCAGAGTTCCCCAGGCCTCCCAACACAGGACGGCAGTCTGTGGAAGCGACGAGAGGCAGCGCAATGCCACTGGCCGTGAAATACCGACTCCGGAGGCTTGCAGCCCAAACGTATGTAATGCAGCTTCTTGAACTTCCGGGAGGCTTAAATGGCTCTAATCCCTCCCCTCCCCACCCAGAGAATTCCTCAGGGAAAAAAAAAAAAACAAAAACAAAAACGCTGGAACTGAGCAGAAAGTAGTGGGGCTTCAGTGGTTAAATAGTAGAAGTTCATCAGTTGCAGAGGGGCAGAGTCGGCAGGGGTCAACGCCAGGAGCCCAGACATAATCTTGCTCCCCCAGGGGAAGTGCCAGACATCAGCTCAAACAACAAACAACTGAGACCGTTGCTGATAAGCAAGTGCTGGAGAGCACCCACAGGGAGTGAGACGCCAGGGAGCCAGACACCTCCCCCACACATCAGGAAACTGAAGGTTATAATTCTAGACTCACAACCCCCAGAATAAGAAAGCTGGGACAGAAAGCCCTGAGGCCCACAGATAGAAATTCGTTGTAAAGCCAGCAAAAGGCAAACCAACATGAAGAACACAAAAAAACCAAGGACAATAGATTCTTTTTATGGAGACAGGCAGGATCAAAATATCAACATAGAAGAGGGTAGCAATGACATTGTAGATACATCGGATACCTCAAAAGCTAATATGAACTGGTCTCCAGCCCCAAAAGCACTGCCGGAAGAGCTAAAGGAGGATTTTAAAAAGCAAATTAGGGAGCTAAAAGAAAATATGGGAAAAAAAAGATTGGCGAAATGACTACGGAGATTCAGAATCTAGAGAGAGAAAATGACACCCTGAGAGGTAAAATCAACCAATTCGAAAAGGAGACTCAAAAGCAAAATGAAAACACTAACTCATTAAAAATTAGACTTGAGCAAGTGGAAGCTAATGAATCTATGAGGCACCAAGAAGTAGTAAAACAAAACGTAAAGAATTAAAAAATAGAAAAAAATGTGAAATATCTGATTGGCAAAACAATTGACCTGGAAAACAGATCCAGGAGAGACAATTTAAGAGTTATTGGTCTACCAGAAATCCACGATGGAAAAAAAGAGCCTTGACAGTATCTTCGAAGAAATTATCGAAAACAACTGCCCAGAGGTCCTAGAACCAGAGGGCAAAATAGTCATTGAAAGAATTCACCGATCACCCCCTGCAAGAGATCCCAAACTGAAAACACCAAGAAATATTATAGCCAAATTTCAGAGCTATAAACTCAAGGAAAAAATGCTGCAAGCAGCCAAAAAGAAGCAATTCAAATATCGTGGAACTACAGTCAGGATCACGCAGGATCTCTCAGCTTCCACATTAAAAGACAGGAGAAATTGGAATATGATATCCCAAAGGGCAAAGGAGCTGGGACTACAACCAAGGATCAACTACCCAGCAAAACTAAGCATAATATTCCAGGCAAGGCAATGGACATTCAATGAAATAAGGGAATTCCAGACCTTCCTGATGAAAAGGCCAGAACTCAATGGAAAATTTGATCTCCAAATGCAAAACTCAAGAGAGACATAAAAAGGCAACCAGGGGGAAAAACCCCACAAACCTTATTAACCAATAAGGGCAGGTTGTTTACATCTTTATGTGGGATTATATTATCTTATGTATGTTTTATATATATATACACACACACACACATATATATATACATATATGTATATATATATATATATATATATATATATATATATATATATATATATATATAAAAGTCAATCTAGAATGGTACAGATATTATGACAATTGAAAGGGATGTACATAGGTTGTGAATGCCTGTATAAATTAACTGATGTAAAGATATAAAATATAAGTAAGAGATATAAAGGGAGGGCTGTGAGAGAAGCGGTAAGGAGGTAGTAGAAAAGGGTGAATTACACCAAATGAAGTGGCACAAAAACATATTATAGTAGAGGGAAAGAAGGGAGGGAGAAGAACAGTATTTGAGCTTTACTGTCATCTGATCTAATTCAAGAAGGGAATAACATACACTGATAAGTTTAGAAATCTAACTGGTCCTACAGGAAGTAGGAGGGGAAGGGGGGAAAAAGGGGAGGGGGGTGGTCAGAAGGGAGAGGAGAAGTAGCAAGTGGGAAACAGTAAGATAAGGAAGGGGAATAAAGAGGGAGGGTTAACTGAGGAAGGTGGCGGTCGAAAGCAAACTTTGTTGAAGAGGAGAAGGGGAAAGGGAGAAATAAAAGCATAAACAGGGGGAATTAGGATGGAGAAAAAGACACAGATAGAAATCATAACCCTGAACGTGCAGGGGATGAACATTCTCACAAAACAGAAGCAGATAGCAGAATGGATTAAAAACCATAATCCTACAATATGCTGTTTACAAGAAATGCATTTGAAACAGGGGGATACACATAGGGTAAAGGTAAAATGCTGGAGTAAAATATATTGTGCCTCAGCTAAAGTAAAAAGCAGGTGTAGCAATCCTAATCTCAGACAAAGCAAAAGTAAAGATAGATTTAATTAAAAGAGATAAGGAAGGACATTATATCCTGCTAAAAGGCACCATAAACAATGAAGCAATATCATTGCTTAACATATATGCACCAAGTGGTAAGGCATACAAATTCTTAGAGGAGAGGTTAAGGGAGTTACAGGAAGAAATAGACAGCAAAACTATAATATTGGGAGACCTCAACCTCCCCCTTTCTGAACTTGATAAATCTAACCTCAAAATAAATAAGAAAAAAGTTAAGGAGGTAAACAGAATTTTAGAAAAGGGCCATATGATAGACCTCTGCAGAAAACTGAATGGGGATAAAAAGGAATATACTTTCTTCTCAAAAGTACATGGCACATAGTCAAAAACTGACCATGTACTAGGGCATAAAAACCTCACAATCCAATGCAGAAAAGCAGAAGTAGTCAAAGCATCCTTTTCAGATCATGATGCAATAAGAATCATTTTTAATAAAGAACCATGGAATAATAAGCTAAAAACTAATTGGAAACTAAATAATTTAATTCTAAAGAATGAGTGGGCCAGAGAACAAATCAGAGAAACAATTAATAATTTCATTCAGGAGAATGACAATAATGAAACAACATACCAAAACTAATGGGATGCAGCAAAAGCAGTTCTTAGGGGAAGTTTTATATCTCTAAGTGCCTACATGAATAAAATAGGGAAAAAGGGGATCAATGATCTGGGCATACAGCTGAAAAAGCTAGAAAAACAGCAAATTGAAAACCCCCAATTAAATACCAAATTAGAAATTCTGAAAATCAAAGGAGAGATTAATAAAATTGAAACCAAGAAAACTATTGAATTAATAAATAGAACAAAGAGCTAGTTTTATGAAAAAAACCAATAAAATTGAGAAACCTTTGGCCAATTTTATTAAAAAAAAAAGAAGAAAATCAAATTACCAGTATCAAAATGAAAAGGGTGAGGTCACCTCTAATGAAGAGGAAATCAAAACAATAATTAGAAATTATTTTGCCCAACTGTATGCCCATAAATGTGACAACCTCAGAGATATGGATGAATATCTACAAAAACATAAACTGCCCAGGCTAACAGAGAAGGAAGTGAAATTTCTTAATAACCCCATATCAGAAAAAGAAATTGAGCATGCCATCAATGATCTCCCTAGGAAAAAATCTCCAGGGCCAGATGCTTTTATATGTGAATTCTATCAAACATTTAAAGAACAACTAATTCCAATATTTTGTATACTATTTGGGAAAATAGGTGAAGAAGGAGTCCTACTAAATTCTTTTTTTTTGACCTTTTTTTTTTATAAATTTCTTTATTTATTTTTGGTTTACCACACATGGTTCTCCATAGTTTTGAGTTCCAGATTTTCTCCCCTCTCCCCCCTTTCCCTCCCCAAGACGGCATGGAGTCTCATATAACTGTCATGAATGACTTTGCATTGAATTGATTTATGCACTAGTCAAATCATGGAGAAGAATTTTGACCAATGGAATGAATCATGAGAAAGAAGAAACAGAACCAAAAAAATTAAAAGACCCCAAAAACAAAAACAAAAGAGAAGCAGAAAAGGCGAGCATGTAGTGTGCCTCAGTCTGTATTCAAACTTCACAGTTCTTTGTCTGGATGAAGATAGCATTCTCCATCGTGAGTCCCCTGGGGTTGTCCTTGCCCCTTAGGTTGCTGAGAAAAGCGCAGTATGTCAGCGTTGGTCCTCACGGAATCCACATATCTGTGTGGGTCCTTTTCCCGCTTGCGTGATTTCTTTGGGATACAACCCTAGAAGTGGTATTGCTGGGTCAAAGGGTATGAACATTTCTGTAGCCCTTTGGGCGTAGTTCCACACCGCCCTCCAAAATGCCTGGATGAGCTCACAACTCCACCAGCAATGCAACAATGTTCCAATTTGATGCAATTGATGCAAAAATTTTAAATAAAATATTAGCAAAAAGATTGCAGCAACTCATTACAAGAATAATACACTATGACCAGGTACGATTTATTCCAGGAATGCAAGGCTGGTTCAATATCAGGAAAACTATTGGCATAATTGACCATATCAACAACAAAACTAGCAGAAACCATATGATCATCTCAATAGACGCAGAAAAAGCCTTTAATAAAGCACAACACCCATTCCTATTAAAAACACTAGAAAGCATAGGAATAAGTGGAACCTTCCTCAAAATTATAAATAGCATCTACCTAAAACCATCAACAAGCATTATTTGTAATGGGGATAAACTAGATGCATTCCCAATAAGATCAGGGGTGAAACAAGGATGTCCATTATCACCCCTATTATTCAATTTGGTACTAGAAACACTAGCTGTAGCAATAAGAGAAGAAAAAGAAATTGAAGGAATTAGAATAGGAAAAGTAGAATCTAAATTATCACTTTTTGCAGATGATATGATGATTTGTCTAGAGAATCCTAGAGAATCAAGTAAAAAACTACTTGAAATAATAAACAACTTTAGCAAAGTTGCAGGATATAAAATAAACCCACATAAATACTCAGCATTCCTATACATTACTGACAAAGCCCAACAGCAAGAGATAGAAAGAGAAATTCCATTCAAAGTTACTGAAGGCACTATAAAATATTTGGGAGTCTATTTGCCAAGACAAACCCAGGGCCTATATGAACATAACTATGAAACACTTTTCACGCGAAAAAAATCAGATCTAAATAAATGGCGAAATATCATTTGCTCATGGTTAGTCCGAGCTAATATAATAAAAATGACAATTCTACCTAAATTAATCTATCTATTCAGTGCCATACCAATAGAACTACCAAAAAATTTTTTTACTGAGCTGGACAAAATAATAACAATATTCATTTGGAAAAACAAGAGGTCTAGAGTATCTAGGATATTAATGAAAAGACATGCTAGAGATGGTGGTTTAGCCACACCAGATATTAAACTCTAGTACACAGCAGCAGTCATCAAAACTGCCTGGTACTGGTTAAGAAACAGGGGTGTGGATCAGTGGAATAAGATAGGTACACAAGTAGGTGAAATCAACAAGTTTAGCAATCTACTCTTTGATAAACCCAAAGAGGCCAGCTTCTGGGCTAATAATTCACTATTTCACAAAAACTGTTGGGAAAATTGGAAAATGGTAGGGCAAAAACTGGGCATAGACCAATATCTTACACCATATACCAAAATAAAGTCAAAATGGGTTCATTAGTTAGGAGTAAAAGCTGATACTATAAGTAATTTGGGAAAGCAAGGAATAGTTTACTTATCAGATTTGTGGAAAAGTAAAGAATTCATGACCCAACAAGAGATAGAGAGCATTACAAAATGCAAAATGGATAATTTTGATTATGTCAAATTGAAATGTTTTTGTACAAAAACAGCCAATGCAACAAGAATTAGGAAGAAAGCAGAAAATTGGGAGAACATCTTCGCAACTAGCATCTCTGATAAAGGCCTAATTTCTAAAATATACAGGGAACTGAGCCAAATATGTAGGAATACAAGCCATTCCCCAATTGAGAAATGGTCAAAGGATATGAACAGGCAGTTTTCAGAGGAAGAAATTAAAGCTATCTATAGGCATATGAAAAAATGCTCTGGATCACTACTGATTAGAGAAATGCAAATCAAAACAACTCTTAGATACCACATCTGTCCTGTCAGATTGGCTAAAATAAAAAAACAGGAAAATGATAAATGCTGGAAAAGATGTGGGGAAATTGGAACATTGTTGCATTGCTGGTGGAGTTGTGAGCTGATTCATCCATTTTGGAGAGCAGTTTGGAACTATGCCCAAAGGGCTATAGAAATGTTCATACCCTTTGACCCAGCAATACCACTTCTAGGGTTGTATCCCAAAGAAATCACACAAGTGGGAAAAGGACCCATATGTACAAGGATATTTATAGCAGCTCTTTTTGTGGTAGCCAAGAATTGGAAATCAAAGGGATGCCCATCAATTGGGGAATGGCTGAACAAGCTGTGGTATATGAAGGTGATGGAATACTATTGCGCCATAAGAAACGGGGATGATGCAGACTTTGTAACAACCTGGAAAAACCTACACGACATAATGCTGAGTGAGCGGAGCAGAGTCAGGAGAACGTTGTGCACAGCCACAGATATATGGATTCCATGAGGACCAACCCTGACATACTTCACTCCTCTCAGCAACCAAACATGCAAGGACAACTCCAGGAGACGCACAAAGGAGAATGCTCTCTCCGTCCAGAGAAAGAACTGTGAGGTTTGAATACAGGTTGAGGCGCACTACATGCTCACCTTTTTTGCTTCTCTTTTGTTTTTGTTTTTGGGTTTTTTTTTGGTTCTGTTTCTTCTTTCTCATGATTCATTCCATTGGTCATAATTCTTCTCCACAACTTGACTAGTGTATAAATTAATTCAATGCAAAGTTATACATGGTAGTTATATGAGATTCCATGCCGTCTTGGAAAGGGAGAGGGGAGGGAGGGGAGAAAATCTGGAACTCAAAATTATGTAGAACCATGTGTGGTAAACTAAAAATAAATAAATAAAAATAAAAAAAAAAGATTTGTGAAGAGTAGATTAGTAGATACTGAGCATCACGTTTCTTGAGTTGAAGATATGCAATGTCAGAGTTATCATAGGATTTAGAATTGGAAGGGACCAGAGTGATCATCCGACTCAATGGATCATTGTTATATGTGAGAACGCTGAGAACCTGAGGGGTAATTTCATTTTTTCCAAGGTCAAATATTTTATAAATAGCAGAAAATGGACCTGAATAATGTTTTTACCCATAATCTCTTGTCAGATTAAAATAAAAGGTGAAAATTCAGAACTACCTCTAACTTTGATGGTGATTATAGGCTTCTTCTTGTTACTTATCATGTGATATCGGAAAAATTTCTTCAACTTTCTCAACCTGAATTTCTCATCTATAAAATATGTTGATTAGGGTACATGATCTCTAAGTTCCTCAGTAACTCAATGTTCTATGAACTTAAAGCTAATTCTTAAAGCTAAATGGTGCTATGAACTGCATTTTAAAGTACTCAACTACTGGAAGAAGTCACCATTTGAATAACAAAAACTTAAAATTGTGACTCATTTGACCACTAATAAAGTGATCATGGTTGCCATCATTTTATTTGCCTTACAAATGCACCAAAGAACAGATACCCACACTAGATCTCCATTTAGATTTTTACTCTTTGCTTTTTGAAAATTGTATATATATATATATATATATATATATATATATATATATATATATATATATATATATATATATATATATATATATATATATATGCATATGTGTGTGTATGTGTGTGTGTGTATTTTTTCCCAAGCAATAAGAGAAAATAATTCCTTGTAATACAGACTACGTAAGAAATACAGATCCCAATATCCAATTTCTTTTTGAACATCTACCAACCAAAGACAGGGAGGTTACCCTTAATGTAAATTGCCTAGAGACTTGAAAATAGTATGAATATATTTTCAACAGAATCCTTGTTAATTTCTGGTGGTTTTAGTATTGCAAGCTTAAAGGATAGCTTCAAGCCAAAGTGATAACTAATCCTCATTATATATTTTGCTTAACTTCCTATAAATTATTCAGTAGTATTCTTTTTTTTAAGACAACATATCTATTTTATATGTCTCAAAGAATTAATTTGCAACATAAATCACACCAAACTGAATTTGTTGGGTTGGTGCTCTTGCTGTTCTTGCTATACAGTAGTTTAGAAATGCTTGAAACAGATTAAAGTCCATTTCCTAATGTGCGCTGTGAACCGTGTTTTCTAACTTGTAAAATAGAGACTCATCAAATGTATATAGTCAAGAGGAATTAACTTTGTATATTAAGGGCCATATTTATAGGTTAATTTTTTTTCCAATATTCACTATTAAAAATGTTTTCTGTAATAAACTACAGAATATCAGTATCTGTTTCGAAGCAGATCCCAGGAATTCTTTGTAATAATTAATGCTTCTGCATGAATGTCCCTAGACCCTGCCTGGAGTTTCTTTATATCACTAACAATTATTAGATGGCATTCTCCATGCAAGATAAAAAAGAGCTAGGAAGGAGGCCTGAGCCACTTCATCAAGGAGCTCCATTTTCTTCTGACCCCGCCTTCCTATTTTACAACACATAGTGGGGAATTTGAAATGTCTCAACAACTACATATAAAAAAAATACCATATGTGTAGTGCTTTCATATTAAGAGGCAAGTAGGCTGTACAGTGTATACAGTGCTGGGCCTTGAGTGAGGAGGACCTGAGTTCAAATCCAGACTCAGATAATTACAAGCTGTGTGACCCTTGGCAAATCATTTAACTCTATTTGCCTCAGTTTTTTTTTAAACTGCCAATTGGTCACAATAACAGTTCCTCTCTCTTAAGAAGGGTTATTGTGAGGATCAAAGGAAATAATATTCATGAAGGCCTAAGCACAATTCCTGGAACATAGTAGGTGCTATCGAAATACTTATAACATACAAACATATATGTATGTACAGTGATAGTATGTCTTTATATGTGTATATTTTATATATTATTTATATGCTTATATGTATACACACATGAGAAAAAAATCTACATCTTTTATCCCCCAAGAAATCTTCAGCAGACAAGCTTATTTTTTACAATGGTAGAATGATTACTTTCCACATCATGAATATGATTCTCATAAAATGTAAATTGAATAAGAAAGAAAATGCAAAACGTCCCAAAGAAAAGTGTTCAAGGTCCCAGGATGCCTAGAAGAAAACTTAAATGTACCAGAGTTGAATCCTTTATAAAACTTTTATTTATTGACACATTGAGAAGTTCTTTATAGTCTTCTCTTAATTAAGCCTGATATTCCCTTCTTCTATCCCATCTCCTACCTTTGGGCCTTAGCAAAGACTATCTATCTACATGACCATAATGTTCTCCCTTTCCACCTCCCTCTACTAAACCCTATAGTTCCCTTCAGGGATTACTTAGAGTGCCATATTCCTTAAAATGTGATTCTAGATTCCCTAAGTTGTTAGTGACCTCCAAATTCCACTGTATTTATTTTGTATACATGTTTATATATACATGCATATACACATACACATATATGCATATGCTATTTGTTCCTCACAGAATGAAAAATCTTAAAGGATATGGATTATTTCATTTTTGTATTTCAGCATCTAGGACAGTACTTGACTCATAGTGGGTGCCCATGAAATGTTTATTAATTGATTAGCTGATTAGTCTTAATGATCTTATGGGAAGAGAGGGAAGCAAGTGTTGGATTTGTAGTCATAGGACTTGGAATAAAGTTTGGTTTTAATGAATGTGAACTTAAGCCTAGTTATTTAATTTCTCTGGTCTCAGGGTCCACATGTGTGCATAGAGTGATATTGATAAAATGAAACTGTTGAATGAAATGATCTCTTGAGGGCACCTCCTCCTCTAAATCTGTGAGAACATTAGAATGGTCAACTTGGCTTTGCTGCAAATGGCATCATGCCAGAATTAGCTTATTATTCTATGAAATGGAATCAGTGATTTTAATAAAACTTATCCCCTCCTAGATCATCAAACATTACATCTGCTATCAGAAATGCAGGCACATGTTACTCCTCTTCTCCAGGACTTGACATTTAAATTTATTTGCACAGCTTTACGCCAATACTATCAGCTGCTGTGGGGGCATATGAATAAGCTCTCTTTCAAAAGATAAATCATTGATTCTAAAGAAGTCTAAATGACTGGCATTCTCCAATTTTTCTGCTTAAAATTTTATATGTCCATAGATAATAAAAAATGAAAAGAATTGATGGTATATTAACTATTTATTTTGCATAAGACTTAATCAATATACTTGAGTCATGTAACATCAGAAATGGAACAGTAGATGAAGAAAGATTTCATGAATAAAGGTATTGCTTAGGAAAACAATCTACCTCCTAACAATGGCGAAAACTGATTAATCCTGGTGATTTTAGACTAGTTTACTTTAATAAAACTACTTTTATGGATTTTTTTAAAAAAAAAGCAAATCAGTTTATTTAAAATCCATATCAAAACTAAATCTGATTGCTAACAGGATATTTTCCCAAGAAGTTTGCTTTAAGGAATAGATAATTTGTGCATAACTAGAAGCATTTATTTGCATAAAAAGTAATTTGCTAAGTTCTCAGAAGAAAAAGCCTCACTCATAGTGAGGCCTGCAATGTATTAATAAATGTAGTTCAAGCCTTCCTCTCAGACTCATATTTTTACAATTTGATTTATCAGGATAGTGTGGGGCTTTGAGTTTATGACATATGATGATTCAGATGAAGAAACTGAGGCTGTTTTCCAAGGAGTTAATGGGATCTGGGTAGGAAACAATAGCTGTTTCTTTGTATATGAAGAGGTATGACATGGAACAGGGATTTGGTTTGTTATGCTTGGATGCAGAAAGCAGAGTAAGGAGCAACATATGAACTTAATAAAGAGACAAATTTAGACTTAATATCAGGAAAAATAAGCAAATGTTCCCTTCTAATAGTGGCATCTGAAGTGGGTGCCTCAGGAGCCAGCAATCTTTACTGACAGTCTCTAAGCAAAGATTTAACCTCTTTTTTGAGGATGATGCAGTTTTCCTTTATTTCCAGGTATGGTTTTGCCTAAATGCATGATGATTTCTCTTCCCACTATGAGAGTCTAGAAATATTCCTATAATAACGATAATATTAACAACTAACATTTAAAAAGCATCTATTACACTCCAAGGATTTTCCTAATTGTTTTAAATATATGGTCTTATTTCATCCTCACAATTATCATAGAGGTAGATAATATTATTAGCCCAATTTAATAATATGAGGAAACTGAGACATACAAAGGTTAAGTGACTTGCCCAAGGGCACATACCAAGAAAAGGTCTGAGGCAGGATTTGAATTCAGATCTTCCTGAATCCTGGCCTGACACTCTAGTCACTGGGCCATCCATACTCAGTAAATCCTCTCAACATGTCAGGGCATGCCCCCCGCCTCCCAAGATCAAGGGATCACAAATTATGAAACAGACCAAGTCTCTGATCTGAATAATACCATCTTGACTTTATAATTTCCTTTAGAGTGAACACAAAGTTATTAAAGCTGTGAAGCCCATGCACTTTGTGTTTTAATTCCTAATCTCACTTCCTAATTAGTTTATGGTCTTCTGTGTGAAACAATGAACTATCATCATATTTCATCACTTATAGAACAGCAACATCTATGACTAAAACCTGCTTATAGTTATAATATAGGGTACTTCCCTGGGGTGCTACAGTTAATAAGTACATGGGGCCATAGTTGAATACAGGTCTTCCTGACTCCAGGTCCGTATTCTATCCACTGGACACACAGCTGCCTCTGACAGAATGTGAGATAGTCCATTCCCATATTACACCAACTCTTCCAAAAAGGTCAATATTTCCATTTCATCCTTGCTTCTTTGGAGGGGAAAAATGAAAAACAAAACAAAAGAGAACTTTATCACTTAATTATACAATGTTCAGTTTCTTTTGTGTTATGGGTTTTCCCATTTTCCCTGCAGTCATTATGTATAGTGTTTTCTGGGTAGTGCTGGTGGGCTTCCTGACTGGCTCTCTACCTACACGATAACTCGTGCTCCATCTCAGTGTGAAATACCTTCCACTGACATCCTACTGTGTTTGCTCACTGTGGCATGGTGGTGAGCCAGGCAACAATGAAATGTTTAAGTACAGAACACAACATAATCATTTTAAAATATATTTTGTGCTTCATAGTTTGGAAGAGTCTACATGACTATAGAAAAAAGAGAAAAGTAGTCTCACTCAAATAGCAATACTCATTGTCCTGCTGTTCAACTATAACCATGAGCTTATAATGCAGTCCCAGTGAAACTATGACTCCACTGTGAGAATACATAAAGTGAGGGGCAGCTTGTAAATATAAGGGCCCAGACTCCAACATATTATTGTTTATCAATGAAAAGATTCCATAAAAGCAATTCCACTGAGTATAAGGTTTTTCAATATAAGATTATCTTCTCCCATTGGAGCCAACTCCAGTCATCCTGAACTATATCTTTCCACTGAACCCAGATGACTCTGTAGGAGAGAGTGAGGCTGCTGACTTTGCACAGCTCTCTGTCACTTAAATCTAATTAACTTGCAAATAAGGACATGACCTTCCAGATATCATGGTCTTCTTTGAGAATGAAAGATGAACAGCAACTTGTAAGTGTTAGTAGCTGCCCCACTGGGGACCTAACTGGTCAGGTCCAGCTGGGCAACACAGCTTCTTCCTTGTTTGCTTGCTTGTTTCCCTCCTTCTCTCCCTCTCTTCTCTCCTTCCCTCCTCTACATCTGTCCCCACAGGAAATCATACTCTTACCTGCAGTTTCTTTGCCTAAAGGAATATAAATTTTGATCACTGAAACCTCACAAGATATCTTGGGGTATACCGGCTAGATGTCTTTTTTAAGGACCATGCTTTAAAACCAAATCTCTCTGGTTCTCATTGATTGGACAACAACAGGTCCCAGCCCAAGCCTCACTTGGTCATTGACTTTTTTTTGGTTCTGATGGCTCACAATAAGGTTATATAGCAATTGTTTCTTTTTTTGGCCATAAACCCCAAGGCTCTTCCCCTTCCTCAGGCCATTCTTTGCCTCATTTCTTACCTGGACTTCATCACTGAATGGACATTGCCTCAGTCAAACTGAGACTTGGGAAAAATTTTAGTATAAAATGGTCAAGGTCTTCCACTGCATCTAGGGTCATGTGTAACAGTCCTGATCCTTATCTTGCCACTGATCCCAGATGGCTCTCGAGAAGAGACCAAACCTGGTGACTTTTCACAGTCCTCCATCACTTAAATCCAACTCACATTATCCCTTTTCTGATGTCAAGTTCCTCTTTGAGAAGAAAGGACAAACAATGATCCTCTCCCACGTCTTGGGGCACCTAAGGGAACCTAAATTGAGGAATCTAAATATCTATGGGCAGTTAAGTTATATTTAGGGCCTTTCCTACCTTGATTTGAAATGTGTACTGATTGCAGGAACAACAAGAACAAAAAATAATTCCTGCTATTAAGTAGGTTGCCTAAATTGATAAGTACCTATACAAATCTGCTTGGATTCCCAGGCCCGGAATAGATTATGTGAGCTTAATGATGTAAGCCAGGCTGAATATTGTTTCATTTGCAATCAGCATCTCTTGTATAAGATAAAGAGAAAAGAGAAAGAACATTTACCACTGGTGGTGAGGGTGTTAATTTTTAAAGCTTTCTTCCTTTATGACTTACAGCTGATATATGCACACAGGACTTTTGCACAGCATTACACAGCTGAAATAGGGCTTCATGGTGTGTCTCTTAAGCAACCAATCTTCTAACAATCACTGCCATTTGTGGGCTCAATTAACAAATGGGCAGTCAGGACATGCCTCAAACAGACCCACAATAGGACATTAGCAGCAGTTATAACCAGATTTGAATGTTTTTAATTTCATGATTAAAATATAGAAATGATAGTTTCTTGTTGAATTGTGTCTCTCTACATGATATTAATAGTACTGTTTTATAACAGTATTGACTTTTATAAGTTTTCTAAGTATTTCACATAAATTTTCTCATTTGTTTCTCTATTAACACTCTATTATAGTTGGTGTAAGTAGCAAAGTCTCTGGTTTACAATTGATGGAAATCTACCTCCCAACATTTGTACAGATGGTGCCCCAGGTATGCAATGCACTACTATGCTAGAGTCCTCCATTATGCAATTTATATGCCACCTCCTTCAAGGGAACCCTTTAAAAAATCTCCATTATGCATATCTTCTTTCTCTTTAAATGACTTGCTATTGTAATGTATATACTTTCCATTTATTTGTCAGTGTAAAAGTTGTATGTCCCCGGGAGAATATAAACTTTTCATAGGCAGGAAATACTATTTTTTGCTTTGGATCCCATGTTAGAACAAAATATTTTGGGTAATATATGCCTTAAATAAGTGCTTGATGAATTGATTTGAGATCCTGAGAAATTCCATGACTTTTCAAACTTGATATAGCAAGGAAGTCATTGTGTTAGACACCATGTTAAGTGCTAAGGCTATAATGGAGAGGGGGGAAGTAAAAGAACAAAGTAGCTCTTGTCCTTAAAAGACCTTATATTCCGATGGAAGAAACAATGCTGAAGAAAAAATCACATATAAGAGGTATACTGAAAAAATGGAGAGCAGATTCAGGAAGAGGGAGATAGTGGTGGGGGAAAGAGGAAAAAATCTCATACAGGAGGTGATGTTGTAATGGAAGGGAGGGAGAGAGAGAGGAAGGTAGGGAGGAAGGAAGGAAGAAGTAAGGAAAGAGGTCAGTATTTTTTTTAAAATGACTACTTTGTGCCATGCACTGGAATAAGCAGTTTGTGAATATTATCTCATGTGATCCTCAAACAATCCTTTGTATTATGTTATTTTATTCACATTTTGTATGTGAGAATTTTAAGACAGAAATATTCATTTTATGCCTCACTCTGTTCTCAATGTCTATTCACTTTTAAATATTATTTAACCCGAATTAGAGAAATTTAAAAACAAAACAGGAGGACCAAGTCTGTTACAATGCTCATTCCTATGTATTCTGTGTTCAAACACCTGCATCTCTATTTCTCCTCTGTCCATGTTCATGTTCTCTCTTATAGGACATGCTTTAAAAGGCAGAACCAAGAGTCTGTATCATTCACTGTTGAATCTATCAGAACATGGGGGCAAATGTGTCCTTTTATTTTAAGTTTTGCCAACTCCTCACAGATTATAACAACCAATTATCCTATCTGGGATGCCACTTCTAGACCACTCCTCTGGCTGAGTGCTTTCCCAACTCTTGGGTACCACAAATGTAACAGCAACCTCTTCTATCTCAAGCCTTCAGTTCATCTCTAGGAGTGTTTCCCTAGTGACTGATGCTTGGATTAGATATTGGTGTGTGTGTGTGTGTGTGTGTGTGTGTGTGTGTGTGCGCATGTGTGTGTGCACGTGTGCATGTGTGTGTGTGCATGTGGTTATGAAAGGGACGGAGGGTGTGTGCATATGTGTGTGTGTCTACTTGTGTTCAAAGACATGAAATTATAAGAAAAAAGGAAATCATAAATCAAGTTAGAGGTACAGGTAACCAAGCACCAAGCACACTGGGACACCCACCTTATGAACACACACACACACACACACACACACACACACACACACACACAGAGCCCTATTATTCTCAGGAACCCTGGGCCTAGTAAATGTATGACACCATTGTGTTATTTGAATAATACTTAGATATCTGGCTGGGTCACTTATGTCATTTTGTGTGAGCACTCCTTTCACCTGTAACATGTACACATACATGCACACTTATATTCACACATGAGCAATACGATATACATACATGTATATGCACAGACACGTACACTTACACAAACATATACTTCATGCACACAAGCATGTTGTACATCCTTTTGTATATAAATAGATACATTTGTTCATTATTAAGCAAATTTATGCATGTAAATGTTGAACATTGTATGTACATGTATAAGCATGAACATGCATATATGTGTATAATTTATAAACATACACTGTAGATACCATAGAAACATACATATTATATGCATGTGTGTATACATATATATGCTAATTTATTTGTTGTTCATATTTATTTTTTATTTACTCATCTATCATCTATCTTTACATGTTTTTATTGTTGATTTATTTATTTATTAATCTTCTTGTCCATGTATGTATTTATTCATCATTTATTTATTGATCAATTTATTTAAATGTTAAAAAAGGCATTAAATGAGACACCAAGGAAACTTGGATCTACATCTTGAATTCAAGGCTTCTGAAATACAAAATGATGGCAAACATATTTAATCTCAGAAAGTGAGGTCCTCAGTCTTTAAAATGAGGCCGGCAAAATTTAAAGTTTGAGTAGCCTCCATAATTGTGATGTGAATAAAGTGCTTTGTAAAATTAGAGTGCCCCTTCACTCCTTTGCAAAGGTGGGGAACCTTGTGTGCAGAATGTTGCATACACTGTCAGACTCGGTTAATGTGTTAATTTGTCTGAATTTTTTTCCTTCCCTTTCTTTTAATGATTTGTTCCATGTTGTAGCTGTCTGGGTAGCAATGGTGGGGGGGGGGTGGCATACTTGGAAATTAAGGTAATATCAGAATAAAAGATAAAGTTGAAGTGAAAAGACCCTTAAAGTAATCAAGAAAAGTAATCTATTATTATGCTAATGGAATTATTTATAATACAAACAGGAAAACCCAGGTATGCAATTTTCTTGATATGAGGCTGAAACGGCAAGGAGAATTATGATGTCCAGCATTTCCCAATGAAGTCAACTTTTTCCAAATGCTCCAGAATCTAACCTTCATTGTCATTCCCCATCATGTTACATACTTATAAATATTCAGGCATATGTAATACATATGCACACACATATACACATGTGTGTATGTATACACATACATGTATGTGTGTATTTCTCCTTCATATTCTGTCTGTCCCAGTCAACTTGACTTTCTCCTTGATCCCTCTCCCTTTTCATCAGATATCTTTATTTTTAGAATGAACTTTTTTTCTCTTCTCTATATCTTGTAAGTCCTATCTTTCAACAAATATCAGCTCATGTCAACTCCTAGATGGAATGCTTCTTCAGCAAGCTTACCCACCCACCATATATCTGTATTGGCTTCTAGTGCCACCCCACCAACATTTGCTTTGGGTAGACTTAGTATATGCAGGATGTCCCAAAAGTCTTAGCACAGTTTTAATCTTTAAAAAGTTTAAAAGTGCACTAAGATTTTTAGGACACCCTGTATCAACTGTGATTTTCTGAATAGAATCTAAGTTCTTTGATGTTAGAGAATACTACAATTTTGTCTTTTTATGCAAAGCGCCTACTCTGTCATTTGGAACCTGGAGGTAGCTAATAATGAATGTCTATGTATTGATTGAAAGGAAGTAAGGTCCTCAAGGGTAGAGACATTTTGTTTTCATCATATTATCTTGAATATTTAGCCCAGTCTTTCAAATAATGTGTTCCTGATAATTGCTTTTTGAAGTGAATTAAGTGCAATATGAATATAGCCTTGTTAAAAAAATAACAGAACTATTTTCTGTCAGGAATATGGATTAAATGATCATAAATATGTCATCTGCGCTACAGAGTGGTTTAAGAGAAAGCTAACCAGCATCAAGTAATGGATGATGATATGATTCCCAGGTTTGCAATCATGAAATGAAACCAGACAAAAAAGCTTTGCTGATAGAATTTGATCTGCAGGGAAAATTAGAGAGATCTGAAACCAGAAAAAGTAATAAACAGAAATTTAAAAACAATTCAAAGAAACTTAAAAATGAGATAAATTTTTCTAAAGTAGTTTCAGGGAAGGGTGAGATAGGATCAAAGCCTATGTTACAAGAAATCTAGATGCTCATATTGTAGTCAGAGGGCCTGAATTCTCACCCCATTCCTCTAATTCTTCTACCTGAGGGATCATAATCATCCTCCTCCTACTCATCATCTTCTCCTCCTTCTGCCTCTTCTCCCCACTGCTAGCTGTAATTTATTACTTTATGATTTGCAAAAATTTTACAAATATTCTTTCATTTAAATCAATCAATAATCATTTATTGTGTCTATTTCTCAAGTACTATGTGAAGTACTTGTAATTAAAAAGGGAAAAAAAAAGTAAGAAAGGTGAGAAAAAAGCAAAAGACAGTCCTTGCCCTAAAGAAGCTAGTCTTAGGGAAAGACATAAAATGCAAACAAATATATGCAAATCAAATTATCCATAGCATAATTAGAAAATAATTAAGAGAAGGAAGACACTAAAATTAAGAGAAATTGGTGTATCTTTCCTGTAAAAGATGGGATTTTCCTTCAAGTTTAAAGGAAGCCAGTGAAAACAGTAGGTGGAGCAGAAGAGGGAGTGACTTTTATACTTGGGGGATAGCCAGAGAAAATTCCTGAAGCTGAAAGACTCAGTGTCTTATTTATTAAATAGCCAGAAGGCCAGTGTCTCTGGATCAAAGCATTTATGTCAGGGGGTAAGGTGTAAGATTACTGGAAAGGTAGGAGGAGACTAGGTTACGTAGGGCTTGGAATGCCAAACAATTTTGTAGTTTATCTTGATTGTGCTAGGGAACCACTGGAACTTATTTAGTGACATTATTGGACTTGCACTTTAGGAAAATCATTTTAGTGGCTAAATGGAGAGTACATGAGAGTGGGAAGAGTATTGAGCAAGGCAACACACCAGCATACTATTGAAATAGTCGAGATTTGAGTCAATGATGGCCTTCGCTAAATTAATGGCTGTGTCAGAGGACAGAAGGAAACATACCACAGAGATTTTGCAAATGTGAAATTGAAAGACCTCGTTAACAAATTGGATAGGGTGGTGGGGGGAGGGTGAGGTGGGAGGGTGCTGAGAAATAGTGAGGAATCCAGATGACTTCTAGGTTTCCAACCTGAGGGACTCTGAGAATGGTGTTGCCCTCTAAAATAATAGGGAAGCAGGAGTGGGGAGAGGTTGGGGGAAGGGTAACAAGTTCAAATGGGAAGTATGCATTGTTGCTATCCTCACTGTTACAGATGAGGAAGCTAAAGCTGGGGGAGCTCAAGTGAATTGCCCAAGGTCAGACAGTTGTGAAACGTCTGAGCTGGTTAGGGCCAATGCTCATTGTGCCACCTATCTGCCATGACTTATAAAATGGGAAATTTGGACAAGGGGACATCTTAGATCACTTCTTCGATTCTATGATCTTATGAATTTTGTTAAATCATGACCATTCTCCAGTAGTTTCCTTTGAGGTATTGAGAAACTTTGAAAAGAGTGCTTGTTTTGGAGTCAAATGATCCAGGTTAGAAATTTAGCAAAACTTCTTAATTTCTGTGCATCATTGGAAAAGATTATATCTGGGACTCAGTGTACTAATCTAAAAACTGTGTAACTGTGTAGTAGTGGGTAGGGAACCTGCAGTCTCAAGGCCACATGGGGCTCTCTAGGTCCTCAAGTGCAGCCCTTTAACAGAATCCAAACTTCACAGAATGAGTCCCCTTTATGAAAGGATTTGTTCTGTAAAACTTAGACTCAGTGAAAAGGCCACACCCAAGGACTTAGAAGGCCACATGTGGGCTGGATGCTGCAGGTTCCCTACCCCTCAGAGCAGTAGACATGAAGCCAGGAAGACGTTGGTTTCGATAGAATTTCAGAAATGTAATCAGTTTTGTGATCTTGGAGAAATCCTCTAACCTGATTTTTAATCAGTTTCTCTCTTTGTAAAATGAGGGGGTTGTGACAGCCTCTTAAAATTCTTTCAGATATAAATCTATGATCTTATAACTAAGTACTTCTAAGGTCTACTTTCTAACTCTATGTCAAAAATTATGAACTGTAAGATGGAATAAGTTTTTGTAAGTGACAAATGGGTTCCAGTACTTGACAAATTGGAAGATGTTGACAACATGCATCTCAACTAAGGGATATATAAAGCTCTCAACCTTATACTAATGTTTTTACAGGGAGTGACATCTTAGAAGAAAAACCTTTCCAATTACTCTGAACAATCCTGCAGTGTAGTTGGCATTTTAAAAAATCTGCTATGTTATTAACACTCTCAAAATTACTCTTCTGCTTTGATTTTTGTTTGTTTTTGGGAAGCAGGTGACAGATCTGAACCGTAGCCGCCATAAACTTATACTTATCATTATTTTTATTTCCCTAACATACACACAATCCCTTCTATAAGTTCTCTGTGTCAACATGTAGATATCATCACACTCATGCCTTCTCATCCTAAGTAATTTGCCAGACAATCTATCCAACAGTAAATGACTTCCACCAAAGGATTTTAGAATTTTTGCCAATAGTTGTAGAGACCCTCAGTCTATCTGTCTCTGTCATTTTGCATTTTTATTGTCATATGACTGACTTAGCTCTTTTACTTATCATACCTTTTGAGGTAAATATATCTTGCCCACCTTTTTATATGGTACAATTGGTAATATATTTCTGCATATGAATTCCCATTATGCATCTTTCTAATGCCTTTAGGTTCATACTTACTTCCACTTCAAAATCGTGGAACTCCACAATTAATACACAGAGCACATACCTTGGGACTGAAATGACTTCCACTAAAGATGGAGGGACGACCCACAATTCCTGTACTTCTGTGAACCTCCAGAAGCAAAGTGACTCCCCACATGAAACCTAGAGGAAGGTAGGGTTCCAATAGATGAGCTTAAAGTAAAGCATCTGACTGTCCCTTTTTTGTGTTCCTTCCCTGGCAATAGGTGACTGAATATTGACCTCAGAATTGATGGGTCTATGCATAGAAACAACCCCATGATTTGGTCTTGAAATCCTTAATCTAGTGATTGCTGTTAACCTTCAACAGAGTGAATACATTCTGAATTAGAAGGAACAACGCTGGGGTGGGGGTGGGGTAGAGCAGAGGAGAGCTCAACACCTGACATAAACCTATAGGAATGTATTGGTCAGAGCAGGTGAAATGTAAATATGTTTAAGTAAGGAACCAAAAATATGAGAAAATGATCCCAAACCCTCTAAGTACAGGATCCCATAGCACAGAATCTGTTCAACACTTATGTGGATCCAGGGCAGAACTGCCCTTTAGTGTTCAAGGAGAGAATGTAGCATCGTGCAGATCCTGGACCCAGGAGCATTTGTAATGCTTTTAATATAGATCATCAGGAAAAGATTGTGTCTCTGTGTGTGTTTTTGTGTGTGTGTCCAAATTCTGGGGCACTGTTAAAGAATGGCTGGGGGAGGATGAAAGCACTGGATTTTTTTTTCAAATGCCAATTCATCTTCTTCAGTACTAGGGAAATCACTGTCTATCTAAAGTTCCTTTCTGATATATTTATGTGCTGAAAGAGTAAGTCCAGCAGTAATGCATGTGTGTACCTGTTTTCTCACAGTCCTTTGAACATTTGCTATTTTTATTTTTTATCATTTTTACCAGCTTTAGATATGTATGGTAGAACCAAAAATTGTTTTTTTTATTTGAATTTCTCCATTATTAGGGATTTATAAATTTTTTCATATGATTGCTTTAGCTTGGATTTGTTACTTAGAAAACTCCCATATACCTTATATCCTTTGACTGTGTAAATAACTTATCGAAGCTTATATACGTAGTGAGGTAGGATTCAAACCTAGCTCCTAACTTCAAATCCAACATATACCCATCTTAATACTATTTTCATAGATTCATGAGAGAGACAGAGACAGAGAGAGAGAGAGAGAGAGAGAGAAAAAGAGAGAGAGAGAGAGAGAGAGAGAAAAAGAGAGAGAGAGAGAGAGGGAGAGAAGGAGGGAGAGAGACTTTTGAAATTACAAACTACCATTATAAGGCAGAAATTGAATACATATTTTAATGTTTCTGAAAGACTATTTATTTGGGGGCTTTTGGTTGTTGTTTTATTTTTATCATGATTTTTCCCACTCCGAAATTTGTGACATTCATCATCATACCCAGAGTGTCACAATAGGAAAAATATTATGCTAATCACGTATAACAAGAAAGTGAGGAATATTTTTAGGGTTATTACTAAAGAGATCTGCTTGAAATATACCAGTTAATGTTGATGGCCACCTCTAAAGTTTCTGTTCCAAGTCAAAGAAAATTCAATTACTGCATATAAAAATGATTTCATCAGAGTAAAGCTTTTCCTAAACCACTAACTCTAAGAGATGTCTTTGGATGGACCCATCAACTAACATTAAATTATATACTTAAGTTTGACCTTGGTTTCTCCTCTTCTGAATTTTTAACTTATGCAAGAGATCCTGGATTACAGCTGCTTCTCTGATTTAAGCTGTCAAACTTACATTTATAAAATATGTCATGAACAACACCTCCTCTGTTTTTCCCCCTATTCATTCACATTTGATTATTCTGTTATCTGTCTCTTTCAGCTAACTTCCAGAGAAGTGTCCCATCCTTCAATTTCTTGGTTGGATAAGAAATACTATGCAGCACTCAACATTCTCTCCTATTGTACATTTCAACCATCACCTCTATTTTCTCATAATAAGAGGACCTATTCATAACATTACTTTTGTCAAAGAAGGACAGAGAAAAAGTCTGAATAAAATAACAGACTTTAGATGGCCTCATCTATCTGATTCTCATTCTTTTTACAGGCTGTTGTTGATAGATATAATCTAACTTTTATTTATGACATTATTTTTGTATTCTCAGAACTATATTACCATGTCCCAGTATTGGGGGATCATATTTCTACAGTTCAAAGGGACCTCGGAGTCCTTCTAAACCAAACTTTATTTTAGTGATGAGAAAACAAGAGTTAAGTAATTTGATCAAGGATATACAGGTAACTTGTGTTCACAGGGGGATTAGATCCTGTATCTTCTGATTCAAGAATTACTGCCCTTTCTATTATACCATGAAGCCTCTTGCATACATTTTCCATGACTATTTTGAGGTTTTAATACACAATTCTTTCACATTTGGAGAAAAAAAGGAGAAGTAATAATTTCTCTGATAATTTCTCAGATAATTTCTCTGTCATTATTTATGACAGAGTGTTAGAAGGTGCTGTGGATGCCTTCCACTGACAGAGATGATAGATTTAATTTTGTAAAATCCTGCTTTCCAGGGTAGGCTCTCAACCAGGTACTTTTCAATATTTGTTGCTTGCCTTTGCTAACACAAAGATGACCTACATGAAAAATATATATGGAGCAAACCAACCACCAAAGTTTAGTCATTTGATGAGGTGGGTCAGGAAGGGAATGTGATTAAGGAAAAAGAAGATATGATTGTCATAAATTGCTAATGTCTTTCACCCTTGAAATAGTTAATAGCTTTTAACAACTCAGTTTTTTTTAGTTGAGAGTTCTTGTGAGCTAGGAATTAATCTGAACTTGGGTGCCTTTCTGACTGGCATTGGCTTCTCAGTACTGTAATAGAGACCTGAGTGATCTGATTTAAACAAAAAAAATTACCCTGTTGATGTTATAAAAAATCTTCTGTCTTGATAAATTACAATGTTTAAAAGAGTAAATTTGAAAGCTTACCTGAAAAGGAAAACTTATTTCTGAGGTTTTTATCTTTTTCTTTCTTTCTTTTCTTCCCGTTTTTCTTTCTCTTTGCTTTTCTTTTTCCTTCCTTCCTTCCTTCCTTCCTTCCTTCCTTCCTTCCTTCCTTCCTTCCTTCCTTCCTTTCTTTCTTTCTTTCTTTCTTTCTGTCTTTCCTTTTCTTTCTGTCCTTAACCAAAGGACAGAAACTTGTTTAATTAGCATCAGTGCAGCATAATAAATGGTGCTCTGGACTTGGAGACAAGAATTCTAGGGATTGAATAATACCTCAGACTCATTACTACATATGTGTCTGTGGGCAAATCAGTCAACATCTTTGAACCTAAATTTCCTCATCTGTAAAATAGAAATAATATTTTACCTATATCATAGGGTTGTTGTGAGGACCAGCTGACGTGGATCTAAATCCCTTTGCAAACCATAAAACTCTATTAATTTGAGCTAAAATTAGGAAAATGAGAAAGGAAGCATTTGAAAACATTAGGTTTTGAAATTTAATACTTCATTTTCATATGCAGTTATGGGTCCCAGTTCTAGGATGATGAGGACCAATAATGCTTGCAGTCATAAGAGAGCAAGGGACCTGGTCAGAGATCCAGGGCCAAGAGAAGTGCTAGCACTTGCAGTTATAGGGGAGTAGGTACCCTGGTTGCAGTTGCAGGGTAGAGAGTGCTGATGCTTTCTCCCAAAAGAGAAGGGACCCTCGTCTCAGTTCCAAGGCAGACAGTAGCACTAGCACTTGTTGCAGCAAGAGAGCAGGAAACCTGGTCACAGAACAAGGGTGAAGAGGAGGGCTGGCACTTGTAGCTGCAGGGGAACAAGATCCTTTCCTTGGTAAAAACCAGAGCACAGGCCAGGAAGGCAGTGACCATACCTCTCTTTGGATCCTACCACCTTGGAAGCACGGAAAACTTACGGTCCCCCCTCCCAGAAATATATCCGCAAACAGCAGTATAAAGAAATAAATACAACATCCCCTCAGAAAAAAGAGAAAATAACAACTAAATTTTGAGACAGCACCTTCCCCACTTTGGGAGCAAAGCACAATTTTCACACAAAAATAAAAGTCAAACTCAAGACACAGCAAGGAAAAATAAGAAGAAAGAAAGAAAGAGAGAAAGAAAGAAAGAAGGAATGAATGAACCTGACCATGAAAAGCTACTATGGTAGCAAGGCATGTAAAGACACAAACTCAGAAGAAAACAACAATGTTGAAACAGTTACAAGCAAAGACTCAAAGAAAAAAAAGTGAATTCTTCAGAAACTCAACAAGAATTCCTGGAAGAGGTTAGAAGGGGTTTTAATATCAACCAAGAGAGGTAGTGGAAAATTTTCCCACCTGGAAAATAGATTGATGGAAGAAAATTTAAGAATTATTGGACTGCCTGAAAGCCATGATCAAAAAAAATAGCCTGGACATTATATTTTGTGAAATTATAAAGGAAAAATGACCAGACATCTTAGAATCTGATGATAAAATGGAAATTGAAAGAATCCACCAATCACCTCCTGAAAGGGATCCCAAAATAAAATTCTGAGGAATATTGATATAGTCAGTTATGCAGAGAGTTTTCCTAATGTTGAGCCAGCTCTATATTACTGGAATAAATACCACTTGGTCATAATATGGCCTTTGTGCTCTATTGTTATAATCTCCTTTGTAGTATTTTAGCTAAAAACAAATCCCATTACTACTGATTAGGGAAATTGTTCTATAATTTTCTTTCTTTTTTCTAGCTCTTCCTGGTTTAGGTATCAGTACCCTCAGCACTATGTGTCATAAAAGGAATTTGTTGTGTCCTTCTTTACTTCCTCCCTCTCCCCAAATAGTTTCTATAGTATTAGGATTAACTGTTCTTTAATTATTTGGTTGAATTCAATTGTAAGTTTATCTGGTTCTGGGGATTTTTTTCTTAGGGAGTTTATTGATTGCTTGTTCATTTTCCCCTCACCTAAGGTAGGGTTATATTAGTATTCCATTTCCTCTCCTGTTAATCTGGGAAATTTATATTTTTGTAAATATCCATACATTTCACTTAAATTGTCATTTAACTGGCATATAGTTGTGCAAAAATAACTTTTAATAACTGCTTTAATTTCATCTTCATTGGTGTGGCATTCATCCTTTTGATTTTAGATACTACTAATTTGGTTTTCTTCTTTCTTTTCCTCCAAAAATTAAACAGTGATTCATCAATTTATCTTTTTTCATAAGACTCGCTCCTAGTTTAATTTATTACCTCAATGGTTTTCTCACTTTCAATTTTATTAATCTCTTCTTTAAATTGCAGGTCTTCTATTGAAATGTTTAATTGGGGATTTTTAATCTGTTCTTTTTTTTTTTACTTTTTCTTTTATTTGCATACTCTATTATTTGATCTGCTCTTTAAATTTTTATTGATGTACACTTGAAGAAATACAAACATTCCCCTTAGTACCATATTGGGTCTATCCCACAAATTTTGGAATATTGTCTCATTGTCATCATTCTCTTTTTTTAATTAGATTTTTTTTATTTTTAGTTTACAACACTTAGTTCTACATGTTCTTGAGTTTCAAGTTTTCTTCCCTTCTCTTCCCTCCCCCTCCCCCTCTCCCCTAAAATGGCATGCAGTCCGATATAGATTCTACCAAAACACATTTGAACTTCACATTAAACTTATTTACACAATAGTCAAGTGGCAAAGAAGAATTATGACCAATGGAGCGAATTCTGAAAGAGAAGAAACAAAACCAAAAAAGAAGAGAAAAAAAAGAATGCAAATAGTGTGCCTCAATCTGCGTTCAGACTCCACTGTTCCTTCTCTGGCTGTAGCGAGCTTTTTCCATCATTATTCCTTTGGAGCTGTCTTTGAGCTTTATACTGCTGAGGAGAACCAAGTCTATGAAAGTTAGTCATCACAGAATCAATATCTCTGTGGTTGTGTATAATGTTCTCCTGGTTTTGCTTCTCTCACTCAGCATCAGATCATGTAGGTCTTTCCAGGTTATTATGAAGTTGGTATCTTTCCCATTTCTTATAGCAGAATAGTATTCCGTTACATTCATATAGCACAACTTGTTCAGCCATTCCCCGATTGATAGGAATCCCCTTGATTTCCAATTCTTTGCCACCACAAAAAGAGCTGCTATAAATATTTTTGTATATACAGGTCCCTTTCCCACTTGTGTGATCTCTTTGGGATCTAGCCCTAGTAGTGGCATTGCTGGGTCAAAGGGTACACACATTTTTACAGCCTTTTGGCCATAGTTCCAAATTGGTCTCCAAAATGGTTTTATCTGTTCACAACTCCACAACAATGTATTAATGTTCCAATTTTCCCATCTCCTCTCCAGCATTTATCATTTCCCTGTTTGGTCATGTTAGTCCATCTGACAGGAGAGATGTGGTACCTGAGAGTTGTTTTGATTTGCATTTCTCTAATTGATAGTGATTTAGAGCTTTTTTTTTTTTCATATGCCTATAGATATCTTTAATTTCTTCCTCTGAAAACTGCCTGTTCATATCCTTTGATCATTTCTCAATTGGGGAATGGCTTTTATTCCTATAAATTTGGCTCAGTTCCCTATATATTTTAGAGATGAAGCCTTTATCAGAGACATTGGTTGGAAAGATTTCTCCCAATTTTCTGCTTCTCTCCTAATCTTTGTTCCGTTGGCTTTGTTTATACAAAAACTTTTCAGTTTAACATAATCAAAATTATCCATTTTGCATTTTGTAATTCTCTCTATCTCTTGTTGGGTCATGAATTCTTGCCTTTCCTATAGATCTGACAGGTAAACTATTCCCTGATGTCCCAAATTGCTTATAGTATCAGCCCTTATTTCTAAATCGTGAACCCATTTTGACTTTATTTTGGTGTACAGTGTGAGATAGTGATCTATGTCCAGTTTCTGCCATATCATTTTCCAATTTTCTCAGCAGCTTTTTTGGAATAGTGAATTCTTAGGCCAGAAGTTGGATTCTTTGGGTTTATCAAAGAGTAGATTGCTATAGTCATCTACTTCTGTGTCTGGTGTACCTAACCTATTCCACTGATCTACAAGTCTGTTTCCTAGCCAGAACCAGGTAGTTTTGATGACTGCAGCTTTATAGTACAGTTTGATATCTGGTATGACTAGGCCACCTTCCCTAGCATTTCTTTTCATTAATTCCCTTGATATTTTGGATCTTTTGTTCTTCCAGATGAATTTTATTATTATTTTATGCATCTCTGTAAAATAATTTTTTGGTAGTCTGATTGTTGTGGCACTGAATAAGTAAATTAATTTAGGTAATTTTTATTATATTAGCTCGGTCTTGCCACGAGCAACTGATGTTATTCCATTTATTTATGTCTGACTTTATTTGTGTGAGAAGTGTTACGTAATTGTGTTCATAGAGTTCCTGGGTTTGTTTTGGCAAGTAGACTCCCAAATATTTTATAGTGTCTACAGTAACTTTGAATGGAATTTCCCTTTCTATGCCTTGCTGTTGGGCTTTGTTATTGATATATAGGAATGCTAAGGATTTATGTGGGTTTATTTAATATCCTGCAACTTTGCTAAAGTTGTTTATTTTTTCAAGTAAATTTTTTTACTTAAATCTCTAGTATTGTCTAAGTAAATCATCATATCATGTGCAAAAAGTGATAATTTAGTTTTTTTTTCTTTGCCTATTCTAATTCCTTCAATTCCTTTTTCTTCTCTTAATGCTAAAGCTAACATTTCTAGTACCAAATTGAATAATAGGGGTGATAATGGACATCCTCATTTCACCCCGGATCTTATTGGAAATGCATCTATCTTATCCCCATTACATATAATGCTTGCTGATGGTTTTAGGTAGATGCTATTTATAATTGCAATCATCCTCTTAAACAAAATAATTGATTGTCTCTATGATTTGTTCTTTAAAGCTATTCTTTAGGCTTAAATTATTTAGTTTCCAATTAACTTTTAGTCTATGCTTCCACAGACATTTGGGAAATATAATTTGTATTTCATTAGAGTATGAAAAAATTTATTTCCATGTGGTCTAAAGATAATAATTAATTAAATTAATATCTCTGAATTTGGTTGTGGAGATGCCATGTACTGCTGAGAAAAAAAGGTGTCCTCCTTTCTATTCCCAGTCAGATGAGAGAGAGAGAGAGAGAGGGAGAGAGAGAGACAGAGAGAGAGAGGGAGAGAGACAGAGAGACAGAAAACGGTAGCAGGGATATATGGTTCAATTGTCTTAGTTGTTATTATTGCTGTTGTTTTGTTTGTTTTGGATGGTGGAGGCATGGGCACAGGCAACAGAGATAGCGGCCAGTAGACAAGGATATGAGGATAAATTGAAGGTAAATAAGAGCATGGGAAAGTGAGGGCAATCTACTCAGGGGAAGGATATGGAATAAATTAATTTGTGGAGTCATCTTGGGCTATCTCCAGTCATCCTGGTGAATATCAGGCCACTGAACACAGATGGCTCTGGAGGAAAAAGTGAGGCAGGTGACCTTGCACAGCCCTCCCTCACTGAAATCAAATCAACTGCAAGTCATATCATCATTTCTTTGGTGTCATTGTTCTCTTTGAGAACAAAGGACAAACAAAAGAGCATGTAAAGGGGTTTGCCTTGACAAGAAGTGTCACGTCTTCATGTGAGATATATATGAAGGAGCAGAGAGTTGAAGAAGGCAACTGGGTGATACAAAATGAAATAGAAGGGAGAATAAGGCACTCTCAGTAAATAGTCTTAATTCTTTTAAGTGCAATATTAGGCTTGTTTATCTCATGAGAGGATAGGCAAAGGAGGAATTATGGAGGTAGTATAACAGATTAAAATGCTTGATAAAACAGCTATTGTGAATGGGATCATCAATTTAAAAATGTAAAAGGGTTACCTTGACTGTTATGGTTATGTAATGTACATTTGTAGTCGACCCAGTAATTGTAGTTCATGCTGTTCTCTAGCTTCATCAGCAGAACCTGAATTGGAGGGGAGGCACTGGATAGAGGGAGTACTCCAAGTCTGAGGTTTGGCAAGGCAAGATTGGCAATAGGGTAAGGGTTTTGAGGGAGAAGACTGTTTAGAGCTTAAGTAGATAACTATGCGATCAAGATAGAGAAAGGAGCATAGTGTATCCAGTGTAGGCACAATGACTTTGAAAATAACTGAGAAGCTGAGGGATGGAGATCATGGTGAGGTTGAAGACCAGGATTTAGTGTTGCAATAAAAAGGGAAAGGTGGAATGAGAACAGATTGTTACCAGAAAAGGGAATTTAAGAATTCCTGAACATGGACAAGCAAGTGGTGCATATGTGGGTGATTGCAAGATCAATGGTATGATCATCTCTTGAGATAGGGTGGCTAATGGATAATGTATAACTCGAGGAACTAGAAAGTTGGGGGTTTTGAGAGACTATGTATGTTGAATTTCTCTAGTATAAGGTTGTTATAAAATTATCTTTGGTAATACTAGATATTTAACTAAGAATTCAACCATTGTCATCTAATATTAATGTAGGAATAAAATATATAATATTGACTAAAATAAAATGCAATATCTTCTCAAAATTTAGGAACTTTATACATAAACAAATTTATGAATACATTTTTGTTTTTTCATGAGACATGATCTCCCTGCCTTTCTCCTGTGATAATTAAAAGATTATAAACACTTGATAAAGTATTATATAGAACATAAGAAAAATAACAAAAAAGGTATTTACTTAATGAGTTCAAGTTTGAAAGTACATTCAATTTATTGATTCTTGGAGCTTCAGAACAATTCTTTTAGGCACTAAAGTGGATAGGAAGTGAATTTGTGATTCCATTGATAAAAGGAAATGTTGGAAGAGGAAAATCCCTCCATCAAAAGAGGCGGGTACCTTGTCTGACAGTTGTAATCTCAGAGAGTTGTTTAAATTAATTAGAGGTTACACAACTTTCTTAGAGTCACAAAGCCACTATGTGGCAAACACGGATCTTGAATCTTTATTTCTGGTTCCAAATTCAGTTTTCTTTCCATTCTGCCACTCTGTTCCTCTGGTGAATAATACAGCTCTTCCGATGATCATGTTACATACGAAGGAAGTGCAGCTCAGGGAGATAGAGTGATTTGCCCATGGTCATGAAGATTGTAGAGACTGGAAGGGGATTTGAGCCCAAGTTGTTCCTGACTACAGAGTCAAGTCAATGTCCACAAGCCCATACTGCATCCTTTAAATATCTGCCCTAAGACCATAAGTAATTGTATCTGAACATCCTTGAGTAAAGTCAAAAATGGTTTGTGCTTATGTGGCATAAGTTTTCAACTGGTTTTGAAATGAGATTTACAACAATACATCAAGTTTAACTTTTTTGAAAACTGGACAATGGAAATGCAGCACTACAGGATACTAACCCAAAAAGCAAATGGAGAAAATGAAGCATAAATATTGCATCCAAATTCCCTAAGTCATTCATCAAAGAGATGTACCATCAAAATTCCATGGGTAATTAGTTTAGTCACAATGGGCATGTTCTGTACTTTATGGAGATTTGAATTGTTTTCAGATGTGGTCAAAGATTCATATTGCCTTTTTAGCACAAGCTATTCCATCCTTACTATTTTCTGTGCTCATTCATGAATATAGCCAAGGACTTTGGGGCAGACACGCTTAAAAAAATTAAACCAAAAAGCCAGGGACTTTCTTTTTCTTCCTTCTGCCTTCCTTCCTTCCTTCCTTCCTTCCTTCCTTCCTTCCTTCCTCCCTCTATCCCTTCCTTCCCGTCTTCCTTCTTCCCTTTCTTCCTCTCTTTCTCTTTCCTTCTGTGCCTGACTCTCTGTCTTACCACCTTTCCCTCTGTCTCTCTCTGTCTCTCTTTCCTTCTTCACTTTCTCTCTGTACCTAGCCAGTGCCTGGCATACAGTAAGTACTTAATAAATACTTATAGACTGATAAATTAAAAACATAGCCAGTAGAAAATACACCAATACTAATTGCTCACTCATCAATCTCTAACTCTCCTGCAAGGCAGAGAATAGCCTTGATAGTTTCCATTGTGCTTAACAAGAAGAAGTACTATAAATACAAGAGAAAGAGCATTGGATTTGGAATTATTAGACATGGGTTTTTCAATCCCTGACTCCAATATTTATTACGTCTTGTATACTGGGTTCATAAGTAAATCTCTTTCAGCCTCAGTTTCTTTTTTTTGAACATCTGTTTTTAAAACTTTGAGTTCCAAATTCTCTCTCCTCTTCCCTCCCCTACCCACTCGCCCTAAGAAGGCAAGCAATTCAACATAGGTCACATGCATATCATTATGTAAAACCCTACCACAATACTCATGTTGTGAAAGACTATATTTTGCTCCTTCCTATCCTATCCCCCTTTATCCAATTTTCTCCCTTGACCCTGTCCCTTTTCAAAAGTGTTTGCTTTTGATTACCTCCTCCCCCTATCTCCGCTCCCTTCTATTATCCACCCTTTTTTTTTATCTCCTTCCTCCTTCTTACCTGTGGGGCAAGATACCCGATTGAGTGTGTATGTTATTCCCTCAGGTGAAATCAGATTAGAGCAAGATTCACTCTTTCCCCCTCACCTGCCCCCTCTTCCCTTCTTACAGAATTGCTTTTTCTTGCCACTTGTATGTGAGATAATTTATTCCGTTCTATCTCTCCCTCTATCCCTCTCTCAATATATTCCTCTCTCATCCCTTAATTTGATTTTATTTTTTTAGATATCATCCCTTCATATTCAACTCATCCTGTGCCCCTTTTCTCTCTCTATATATAAATATGTGTATTCCCTTCAGCTACCTTAATACTGAGGTCTCATGAATTAAACACATCATTTTTCCATGTAGGAATGTAAACAAAACATTTCAACTTTAGTAAGTCCCTTATGATTTCTCTTTCTTCTTTACCTTTTCATGCTTCTCTTGATTCTTGTGTTTGAAAGTCAAATTTTCTATTCACCTCTGGTCTTTTCACTGAGAAAGCTTGAAAGTCCTCTATTTAATTGAAAATCCATATTTTGCCTTTGAGCTTGATACTGAGTTTTGCTGGGTAGGTGATTCTTGGTTTTAATCCTAGCTCCTTTGACCTCCAGAATATCATATTCCAAGCCCTTCAGTACCTTAATGTAGAAGCTGCTAGATCTTGGTTATCCTGATTCTGTTTCCACAATACTCAAATTGTTTCTTTCTGGCTACTTGCAGCATTTTCTCTTTGATCTGGGAGCTCTGGAATTTGGCAACAATATTCCTAGGAGTTTTCTTTTTGGATCTTTTTTCTGGAGGCGATTGGTGGATTCTTTCAATTTCTATTTTACCCATTGGCTCTAGAATATCAGGACATTTCTTCTTGATAATTTTTTGAAAGATGATATCTAGGCTCTTTTTTTGATCATGGATTTCAGGTAGTCCAATAATTTTTAAATGATCTCTCCTGGATCTATTTTCTATGTCAGTGGTTTTTCCAATGAGATATTTCACATTGCCTTCCACTTTTTCCTTCTTTTGGTTCTGTTTTATAATATCTTGATTTCTAATAAAGTCACTAGCTTCTACTTGCTCCAATCTAATTTTTAAGATAGTATTTTCTTCAGCGGTCTTTTGGACCTCCTTTTCTGTTTGGGTAATTCTGCCTTTCAAGGAATTCTTCTCCTCGTTGTCTTTTTGGAGCTCTTTTGCCATTTGAGTTAGTCTGTTTTTAAGGTGTTATTTTCTTAAGTATTTTTTGGGTCTCCTTTAGCCAGTCATTGGCTTGTTTTTCATGGTTTTCTCTTCCCAGTTTTTCCTCTACTTTTCTAACTTGCTTTTCCAAATCCTTTTTGAGCTCTTCTATGGCCTGAGACCAGTTTATGTTTTTTTTTTTGGAGGCTTTTGATGTAGGCTCTTTGACTTTGTTGACTTCTTCTGGCTGTATGTTTTGGACTTTTTTGTCACCAAAGAAAGATTTCAAAGTCTGAGTCTGAATCTGAGTCCATTTTTTGCTGCCTGACCATGTTCCCAGCCAAGTAGTTGACCCTTGAGTTTTTTTTTTTGGGTATGACTGCTTGTAGAGTAGAGAGGACTTTGTCCCAAGCTTGAGGAGCTGTGCTGTTGTTTTCAGAGCTATTTCTACACAGCAACCTCTGCCACTTCAGTGATACTCCTCCCCCAAGAATCAGCAACCAGGACCGGACTCAGATCTGGGCTGGCTCTGCACTCCTGCTCAGATCTGCCACTTAATTCCTCTCACCACATGGACCTGGGGCTAGAAGCAACTGCAGCTGTAGCTCTGTAAGCAGCCTCAGAGCTGCCCCACCTCCACTGTCTCCTGGGCAGTGGCCAAACTGAGAAATCCTTTCACTCTGTACCCGCAGCTTTTCCCACCCACCTTCTCTGTTGTCTTTGGTATTTGTGGGTTGAGAAGTCTGGTAACTGCCACAGCTCACTGATTTAGGGCACTAGGGCCTTTTCTGCCCGGGTCCCGATCTGGTTAGTACTGCCGCTGGCCCCGCTGGGCTCTGCTCTGCCCAGCTCCCAGCTCACACCCAGTGACCATCCCGGCTGTCCTGGGCTGGAGCCCGGCTTCCCTGTTCTATTTCGTGGGTTGTGCAGTTCTACAATTTGTTCATAGCCATTTTTATAGGTGTTTGGAGGGACCTGGGGGGAGCTCATGCAAGTTCCTGCTTTCCAGCCACCATCTTCTTCAGTTTCTTTATACATAAAATAAGGGATTTGGATTTTTGTTGATCTATCTCATTCCTTCCAGGTCTAAATCTGGGATTCTATGAAATCTTACTATTTATTGGCTTGTGAGAGTTTCTGGCTTTATTATGGCAATGGGAACAGTAGGCTGATGTGAGAAAGCCTATACAATGGAGCCAAGAGTGAAGGCCCATTTCCTTGAGTAATATTAGTTACCCCAAATGAGGGATTCTTGACTTTTTGAAATTTTGCTTATTTGTTGGCTTTTCCTCTCAGGATCTTCTTTGGCTGCTGGTATACCTTATGACTTATTTTTCAGAATAATATTTTAAAATACAAAATGGGAACTGATTGTAATGAAATACAGTTTATATTCTTTTCTATATTTATCTACACATGTTTATAACAACAATAACAACCACAAATACCTAATATTTATATAGCCCTTATAATATGCTAGGCACTCTGCTAAAAAAACTTTACCATTTTTAATTCATTTGAAACTCACAACAATTCTGGGCAGAGGGAGGTGCTAATATTATCACCATTTTACAGATTAGGAAACTGAGGGAAAAAGAGGTTAATAGGTTGCCCAGAGTCACCCACCTAGTAAATTTCCTGATGCTGCATTTGAACTCAGGTCTACCTGACTCCAGTTCCAATGCTCTAACCATTGTGCTTCCTAGTTGTATTTGCATCTGTACATGCATATGCCTATACATACATGTCTGCAATGTGCAAATGTATGTGCACACTGGTGTGTCTGCACATATGAGCATATTATATATATGTATATGTGTATGTTATATATGCTTGTTATACATAAGTACATGTATGATGTGTATTCTACATATACATTGTATATATAGTATATGTACATGTAGATTATGTATATATGCATAACAATATATACATGTCACAGCAACCATGAACTTCTATAAAGGGTGGCAGTAGATTCCCTTTTAAGTACAACTATTGCAGGCATGAATGAAACCAATTTTTTTGAGCTTATCAAATGTTCTTATCTAAATCCAACTAGTTATTATAACAGACCTTTCTCAGATAGTTGTCTTTCTTTTTGCTTAAATACCTGTAAGTAATTTTGCATTGACTGAAAGTATAATATTCATGACATCTACCTATCTATATCATCTATTTCTATTATCAGTCCGTTTATCTATCCATCCATCTTCATGCATGTACGCATACATACTTTTTATGCATCTACAGATTAACAAGCATTTATTAGGTACTCAGTATAAGCCAGGTAGACATTTGCTGATTGCTGAAGATCACACACACACACACACACACACACACACACACACACAAAGCAGGGAAAGATGTAGTCCCTGCTCTCAAGGAGCTCAATCACTTTCTAATGAGGGGAACAATGTGCAAACAGCTATGTACAAATGAGATATATACAAAGGAAATTGGAGATAATCTCAGAGGGAAGGCATTAAAATTAACGAGGACTAGGAAAAACTTCCTGCTGAAGGTATGACTCTAGCTGAGACTTGAATCCAATAAAGCCAAGAGATTGGGCGAATTGGGAGAGGATTTCTGTCAAGGGTCCAATCCGTGTCTGTCTATCCCCATCCCACCCCATCCCACCCCAGGGTTAAGCATACAACTGCTATGTTGCAGAGGAGGTACCTGAACCCTTTTCCTCATGAGTAGGCTGGCTTTCTATTCAGTATTCCTCATCTTTCATAATATTATACACAAATATACTTTTTAACCACATGTATATGAGAGACAGAGAAGACAAAAGGGAGGAGAGAGAAGTGTATTGTGGGGGAGGGGCTGGCCATCTCAAGGGCTACAAACCAAAGATCTCCTTGAAATAATCAGATGGGTCTTGCACTTTAGCCAGGTGTTCTATAACATTGGTAAGCCAAGAGAGAAACCCACCACTCCCTTTCCTCATTTGTTGGGAGGCTGCCACAGATGAAGTTTACTCTAATTAGCAATCATCTGGAGGCACAGCAGCAGATTGAGCCCTCGGCTGGAAGAGCTTCCTGACAGGTGGTTTACCACAAAGCAACATTACAATTACCTAACACACTGTTTGATTTGTGTAAACCCTCATTACTACTCACATTATTTAATGAACTAGAAGCCTTCATTCACCTCCCTGCAGATTGCAGAGGCAGCAACAACATTTTCCATGCCCATGCCAGGCTGAAGCTTGTGTGGTTTTAACCCATTTGGTGCAAAACACTCATTTCAGCAGGGTGGAAATTCACAATGTAAATACATTTCAAAACAGTGGCAGAAAACCAATTAGTGAAACATGCAGGTTAAAGCGCTAAGAGAGTTACAAATAGAGTAATTAAGAGCTGATTTTTAGGCAGGTAGGGGTGTGCGTGTGTGTGTGTGTGTGTGTGTGTGTGTGTGTTTGGATTGATGCCAAAGCAGTCACGTGTATATTTTCCTTCATAGGCTTCTCAAAATTGAATTTTAGGTTTCAGTCACACAATTTCAGAAGACGACTGTTTTTAGAAGAGTTCAAACACTGATGAAGAACGAATTTGACACAATAAGATAAGTTAGCTGATTCAACAAGTGTTCAACAAGGAATTGTCTTTTGGGCTATTACTGTGCTAGGTATTGTGGGAAAGGCAAATCCCCAATTCCATGAATGGTATCTGACTTGTAAAAGACTTTTAATAACTGTTTGTTAACTAAATGGTTTAAAGTTTAAACCCTAAAAACCTACCAAACCATTAAAAGATAAAAGGTTTGGCTTCAAACAAGCATGGAAGGAAAGTGAATCTTGTAATGACCTACCTACTTTGTGTGATGGGTACACTTCATTTCAGTAATAAATAACGGCAACGGGGTTACAGAGGGCGAAGAGTTTTAAGAATAGTTGGGTAGGTAGAAAGTTTGAGAAATACATTTTTATTCCATAGATTATCAAAGACAATGAATTATTCCTTGAAGGATGGGGAGAATGTAATAGTGCTTGGAGTTGGTAAGAATGTAATATGGTGAAGGGGAGAAAGACCTGAACATTAGTAACTGTGCAACTGCCCCAGAAATCTTGTAGAAGTGGGGCAGAGCCAAGATGGTGGCTGGAAAGGACTTGCTTAAGCTCTTCCCCAAATCCCTCCAAACGCCCGTAAAAATGGCTTTGAACAAATTCTAGAGCTGTGGAATGCAGGAAATAACAGAAGGAAACAGGTCTCCAGCCCAGGAGAGCCTGGATGGTCGCCAGGAAAGGGCTACCACACAGTGCTGGGAGCCGAGCACAGCCCAGCATGGGCCATACCAGGAAAGACCAGACCAGGAGTCAGCCAGCAGAACAGGCCCTAGGGCCAAGAATCATTGAGCTGTCACAGTTACCAGAATTCTCAACCTACAGATGCCAAAGAGCAGGTTAATAGGAAGTTGCAGGATCGAGTTCAGAGCGGTCCCGCCACCAGCCTTGGGGGTGGTGGACATGGTGCAACGTGGCGGTGGCAGCAGCAGGAGCTCCTGAGGCTGTTTCCAGAGCTCCAGAGTGAGCTGCTTCCCAAGTCCCTGGCTCACATTGTGGGAGGAATCTAGCAACAGATCACAGCGGGAGTGCAAGGAGCACTTTGTGGGCACAAAGGAAGGTTCTCATGCTGTGCCCTGCTTGGATCTGGACTGTGGTCCAGGTTGACAGTTCTTGGGGACTGAGGAATGCTGCTGTGACAGGGCCTAGGCTGATGGTGGAGTAGAAGTAGCTCTGAAAACAGCAGTGCTTGGACCCTAAAGCTTGGGACAAAGTACTCTCTACAAGCAGTCATACCCTGACAAAAAGCTCAAGAGTCAAGTAGTTGGCTGGGAACATGAACAGGCAAGAAAAATGAACTCAGAGTCAAAATGAGACTCAATATCAAACTCTCGATTCCTCTTCTGGTGACAAAGAAGACCAAAACATACAGCCAGAAGAAGTCAACAAAGTCAAAGTGCCTATAGCAAAAGCCTCCAAGAAAAACATGAACTTGTCTCAGGCCATGGAAGAACTCAAAAAGGATTTGGAAAAGCAAGTTAGAGAAGTAGAGGAAAAATTGGGAAGAGAAATGAGATAGATGCAAGAAAACCTTGAAAAAAACAAGTCAACCACTTGCTCAAGGAGACCCAAAAAATGCTGAAGAAAATAACACCTTAAAGAATAGACTAACCCAAATGTCGAAAGAACTCCAAAAAGCCAATGAGGACAAAAATGCCTTGAAGGACAGAATTAGCCAAATGGAAAGGGAGGTCCAAAAGATCACTGAAGAAAATACTATCTTAAAAATTAGCTTGGAGCATGTAGAAGCTAGGGCCTTTATGAGAAATGGAGATATTATAAAACAGAACCAAAGTAATGTAAAAATGGAAGGCAATGTGAAATATCTCTTTGGAGAAACCACTGACCTGGAGAATAGATCCAGGAGAGATAATTTAAAAATCATTGGACTACCTGAAAGCCATGATCAAAAATAAAGAGCCTAGACATCATCTTTCATGAAATTATCAAGAAAAACTGCATTGATAGTCTAGAAACAGAGGGTAAAATAGAAATTGGAAGAATCCACTGATCGCCTCTTGAAAAAATCCCAAAAAGAAAACTCATAGGAATATTGTCACCAAATTCCAGAGTTTCCACATCAAGGAGAAAATACTGCAAGCAGCCAGAAAGAAACAATTTGAATATTGTGAGCACACAATCAGGATAACACAAGATCTAGCAGTTTCTACATTAAGGGATCGAAGGGCTTGGAATATGATATTCTGGAGGTCAAAGGAGGTATGATTAAAACCAAGAATCACCTACTCAGTCAAACTGAGTATAATGCTCCAAGGCAAAATATGAATTTTCAATAAAATAGAGGACTTTCAAGCTTTCTCAGTGAAAAGACCAGAGCTGAATAGAAAGTTTGACTTTTAAATACAAGAATCAAGAGAAGCATGAAAAGGTAAACAAGAAAGAGAATTCATAAGAGACTTACTAAAGTTGTACTGTTTTGTTTACATTCCTACATAGAAAGTTGATGTGTGTAATTCATGAGATATTTCTTAGTATTAGGCTAGTTGAAGGGAATATACATACATACATACATACATACATACATACATACATACATATATATGTATATATATATGTATATATATATATACATATATAGACAGAGGGCACAGGGTAAATTAAATATGAAGGGATGATATCTAAATAATAAAATAAATTTAAGGGGTGAGAGAGGAATATACGGAGAGAGGGAGAAAGGGAGAGATAGAATGGGCTAAGTTATCTCACATAAAAGGGTCAAGAAAAAGCAGTTCTGCGGGAAGCGATGAGGGGAATGAGTGAATCTTGCTCTCGTTGGATTCAACTTGAAGAGGTAATAACATACACACTCAATTGGGTATCTTACGCCACAGGAAAGTAAGGGGAAGAGGATAAAAAGGGGGGATGATAGAACGGAGGGCAGATTGGGGGAGGAGATAATCAAAAGTAAACGCTTTTGAAAAGGGAAGAGTCAAGGGAGAAAATTGAATAAAGGGGATAGGATAGGATGGAAGGAAATATTGTTAGCCTTACACAACATGAGTATTGTGGAAGTGTTTTACATAATGATATATGTGTGACCTATGTTGAATTGCTTGCCTCCCTAGGGACAGTGGTTGTGAAGGGAAGAGGGGAGAGAATTTGGAACTCAAAGTTTTAAAAGCAGATGCCAAAAAAGTTGTTTCTGCCTCTACCTGGGAAACAGGATATATAGGGAATGGGGCATAGAAATCTATCCTGCCCTACAAGAAAGTAAGAGGAAAGGGGATGGGGGGGAGTGGGATGACAGAAAGCAGGGCTGACTGGGCAACGAGGCAATCAATATCTTCCATGTTGGAATGGGGAGGGAGGGCAGAAATGGGGAGAAAATTTGTAACTCAAAATCTTGTGCAAATCAATGTTGAAAACTAAAATATTAACTACAAATTATAAAATTCAAAAAATAAATTACTCCTAAGATAGTTTATTTTTGGATGCCCTGAATAAGTATCTGTTTTTTAAATTAAAATTCTATAAACTTCCAAAAAATCTTGTAGAAGGAAATCAGAGGCCATTTAATCTATCCCATTCATTTTACAAATGAGGAAATTCCTAAGGCCAATTGAGTTTCAATTACTTGTCCAACATTTTTCAAGTAATAGGTGTAAGAAGGGGTTTTGGCCCTAGGGCTCCTGAATCCCATGCCAGGCCACTTTTCCCTGGAAAAGAAATATCTAAAAGTTTCAAGAGGGATTTGAACTGAAGATCTTGGACCCCAAAATCATTTTTCTTTCCTCTGAATCAAGATAATTCTCAGTAAAGGTTCTTGGGAGGGGGGAGGTAAGAATAAGACTTAATTAAAAGTAATCTTAAAATAATAAAAAGTAACAATTTCACTGTCTAAGTATTTCTAAATGAGAGATTCTCCAGTAATGGTCAAAAGAAAAAGGTAGGAGAGGTGGCATTTAGTGATTCTTTCCTCTGGAGTCAGCTAGTCAATCTGGCATAAACAATAGAAGGGTTTGGTATCTTTCTGGAAATTTTTCCAGGTCATCATGATAGGGAAATTTTGAGAATTCTACATCTAAAAATTACTGTCCTCTTTACTGATTCATATGAAGACAGATGACTCCTATATCAACCTGGAAAGTATTGTGGAGAAAAATCAGAGGTCACAAATGTTACATCACCAATGATGTTTTTGGAAATGGAAAGATCAGAAGAAGGAGCAGATATGAGAAGTGAATGGCTAGATGAGAAGATAGCACCTGGGAAGAGGATTTAGATTTTTAGAGCATAGCTTAGTGATAAGCTATCAGACTCTTGGCAGTGTAGCATAGAATCAAGCCTACAAATGTTGCCCTGTAGCCTTATGACTGATCAAGAAGGCTTTGAGGCGAACAGAAAGGTGCGGTGAGAAAATATCTTCCAAGCTTTGAAAACATTCCACAAAGCTGAGAACAATCTTGTAGAGGAGAAAATTGAATTGTAACAAAGCTTTCCCTTTTTCAGTAAGCTGTGTACACACACACACACACACACACACACACGCTTTGAATGGGAACTAGTTCTTGCAAAAATAAGAAAATTTTAATCGTAGAAGTATAGAAGCCATACACAAGACAAGACATACACACACACACACACACACACACACAAACACACACACACAAATACACACACACACACACTCTCTCTCTCTCTCTCATGGACACATGCACACATGCATGCAAACACAAATACATGCACTCACAAAAAGAGGAAATAAGGATTCAAGAATTTGACTTTTTTCCTGCTGAGTTGTAGGGAATATGAAGACTACAATTGCTTTAATCATTACTAATGCACAAACTTAGTATGGATTTCCTCTTTCAATAGAATTTGATGGCACAGAAAACTAACTTAACCATTAAAAGAAAGCTTGTGAATACTAATTGGATTATCTTTGTCCCTAAAGCAAAAGAGGGTGGCAAAATTGATTTAGAATCAGGAAAACCAACAGGACATAATATGAAATGAACATACTTGAAACGGAAAAGATTAAGTTCAAAACAGGATTGGAGTAGAAATAATTACCTTACATCTAAGCCCCACAAAGCAGCTGTGTTCGTCATGATCTCAGACAAGGAAACAACAAACATAGATACAGAATAGTCAAGGAACAATAACTGTTTGGTGACTTCCAAATGCCTCTTCTGGACATAAGTAAATCTAGTGAAAAAAATAAAAGAAAGCATTTAAAGTTTTTAACATAATGTTGGAAAAAATAACGTGAACCTTTGCTCATTCCCTTATTTAAATCCAATTCACTTGCAAGTCATGATGTCACCTTCCTGAATTCATGCTCTTCTTTTAGAAGGAAGGCAAAACAGCAACAATTTTTAAATCGGGATACACGCACATGCATTGTTATTCAGTCATTTTTTTCAGTCATGTCTGATTCTTCCTGACCCCATTTGGGCTTTTCTTGATAAAGATAATAGAATGACTTGTCATTTCCTTCTCTAGCTCTTTTTACAGATGAGGAAATTGAGGCAAATATGGTCAAGTGATATGCTTAGCATCAAATAGCTAGGGAGTGTCTGAGCCCAGCTTTGAACTCACAAAGGGAGGTCTTCCTGATTCTCGACACAGTGATCTACTATGCCACCTAGCTTCCCATATCTGCATGTGTGTGTGTGTGTATGTCAATATTCGTGTATTTTATTTATTCAAGTTTTGTTGATATAGCTTTAAATTTAGGAGTTTCACATAATTATCTTTAGTTTATTAACTCAAATAACTTTTTATTTAAAATCTTGAAAATTTCTACTTTTTCAGTGAGAAATTTGAAATTTTTATTCTTTTTAAAAGTTATATTCTTCATTATTTTTCTCTTTCTTCTGCTCATTTCTTCAGAGATACACATTTTTTTCCTGAGGACTGCCTAACTTCATTCAACATTTTTTTTCATTTTTACAGTATATATATATATACGTATATATATATATATACACACATATGTGTGTGTACATACACACATACATATATTAATTAGCCACATATATGTACATTTATGTATATGTCATACATATATTTATATTATATATGTTCATTTTAATGATTTGTGCTTATATAAGTTTTCCAGTCATTTTTGTCATGTCCAACTTTTTGTGAACCAAGTTAGGGTTTTCTTGGCAAATATATTGGAGTAGTTTGCCATTTTCTTCTCCAGCTTAGAGAGAGAGAAAGAGAGAGGGAGGGTACGATGTATGAAATATATCATTATTTAAAATATTATTTAATATATACCCATTCAAAGTTTCCATTATTTTTACTCCCTATACTGTTTTAAACTTATTTCATTGTGATCTACACAGAACATAGTTAAATCCCTGTCTTTCTATATTTATATGTTTTAATCATTTTTGTGTAATCATACCATACTACATGAAAAAAGATACCTTCCATAAGAATCTCATTTAAAAATCAACAAAGCCAGACTACAGAAAGTTGTGAAGAGAAAAAAAAAAGTAAGGAAGTGGAAACATTGATTGCAGATGGTCTTCACAAGGAGTTTAGTCATGAGAAGATTGCTATAGAATGTTAACTAGGGGGGTGGTTGCACCAATCAAGTGAGGGAATTTGAGGATAGTTGAGACATGGTTGTATTTGTAGGCATCAGTAAAGCAGCCAAGAAAGAGTTTGAGGATTAATGAGAGAAATAACAAAGGGACAATCTGCTGGGGACAATGCCATGGAATGGACACTAGCACGTGAAGGTCATTTGCCTTGGTAAATATGAGACAGGGATAAAAGTGAGGGGACACATCTTAAATAAGGAGGGAAAAAAAGGACATGTTTAGCAAACATGCTAAAATTTCTCAGTAAAATACTAGCAACACTATGAGCTAAGAGGTAGAAGAAAGGGGAGCAATTTAATGGGTTATGAAGGGATGAAAAAGTTTTGAAAATGCACTAAGGGGAGTAAAATAGTAAATGAATTAAGGAATTGTAAAATAATTGTCTTACTTTAAGTGAGGGCCAAGCTGAGTTGATGCTATATAAATTTCTAATGGACCTAGGGAGCACATAGTTTTATGATTTTTTTTAATGATTTCATTTTGAACAGGTTTGAAGGGATCAGATGGTGGGAAAATCCAAGGTTTAGGCTTCTCAGAACAAAATCAGTGATTGCATAAAACAGCAAGAAATGCCAGAGGGAAGGATATTATAGAATTAGTTGATTTGGTTTATCAGTGGGTCATGAGGGGGAAGAAAAATGTAAGAACTGTATTGTTGATATCCTTAGGGGTAGAAATATTGAAGGTCACAATGAGAATGAAGAAATGGCTTAGGGGTTGCATTGTAAAGGGAAGGGTAGAATGACCTGATTATCAGATAAGGGTTTATTAGAATTCATGGACATGGAATTGCAACACATAAATTTGAAGATTAACTTGAAACCCTTTGGGGGTAATGAGGTCAAAGATCTGAGCATTTCAAGGGATAGCTGAGGTGAAGTGAAGTATTAGGTCATAGCAAATTAGTAAGTTGAATAATTGGGAGGTAAGGTTGTTTGAGGAAGTATCGATCCATCTTTATATATGTGTATCTGTATGTGTGTAGATAGATATACATATACACACATACATACATATATAGTATGTGTATGTGTTTACATGTGTTTAAGTCCTGTAATATGAAGTCAAGAGTTGAGTTAGTTGAGAATAAAAACAAAAACATGAGGCAAGCACTGAAGTGATTAAGATAATCAAAATAAAAGAAGGAAGAAATCTTTAATACAACTAATGGAGGTATCTCTTTGGTTCACCTTTGATCAGGCAGAAAGGAGGTGTCATTGAAGAGAAGTTGAGTGGTTTTAAGAAAATATTCCAAACTTTAAGTTCCTATTACTCTCATTGATGAATCAAAGCTGGTGACTAAACTTTGACCTGGACTTTGTAACTATCTTTTACTTTATGGTATTTTTTTTTCAGGGAAGAGGGGATAGCACAGATTGAGAATTTACATATAGTAAACATGGTGAATTTGTTTTCATCAAAGTATTTCAGAGGCATGGGAGAAGGATTTCCCCTCCTCCCTCCCTCCTTCCTCCCTCCTTCCCCTCTCCCTCCCTCTCTCTCTCTGTCTCTATTTGTCTCTCTCTGTGGCAATTAATGGTGATTCAAGAACTGTGACCTAGGTCTCCATGCCTCTGTAAGATCTGAGGTTAAAAAAAAGGCCTCTAACTGCTTTTACTTGTGTAAATACATATGCCTATGTATAATCTTATACGTGCATATTGCATGAATACTCACATATGCACACATGCAAAATGTATGAAGAGCTGTATATGTGTATGTTTATATAAATATCTATGAAAATCATTAGTTATCTCTTGTGTATATACAAAGATGCAACTGATGAATTTTGATAAAATATACTAAATAAAGCATAAGTAAAGAGACTGAAACAATATAATTTAAAATTATACATGAAGACTAGTTTGGCTTTATAACAAGATTGTTCAACTCTTTGAAATCTAAAATAATTACATTAAGAGCAAAATAATGAAATTATTTGATGAAAAAAGAGCTAATTAACTGGCACATTTAATAGAGTGCTGGATGTGGGGTCTGGAAGACCTGAGTTCAAATTCAGTTGCAGTTACTTGGTAGCTTAGTGACATTGAGTAAATCAGTTAACTTCTGCCTGCCCCAGTTTCATCATCTCTGAAATAAGGATAAAGACAGCATCTACTTATGTTTGTTGTGAGGATAAAAATGAGATATCCATGAGGCATTTATATATGTTATTATATTCTTCAAAGAATCTTATATATAATTTTGATGAATATTTGTAGGTACTTTATTTTTAAGAGAGCCATTAAGCCAAGTTTCCCTCAGTTAGACCAAAATTTGTTTTTTTTTTAAAATATTCATTAGGTGGAACATTGTGTTATTCACCTTTTATTTATATGTATGATGTGAAAAATGTGGTCACTTTACAATATCATCTGTGAACGCTGTGTTTTTTTTCCTACTAATACTGTCATTGAGGAAATTACTTATGAATATATAATTAGTAATTTCTCTTTCTTGTTTACCTTTTCATACTTCTCTTGATTCTTGTGTTTGAAAGTCAAATTTTGTATTCAGCTCTGGTCTTTTCACTGAGAAACCTTGAAAGTCCTCTATTTTATTGAAAATCCATATTTTTCCTTGGAGCATGATACTCAGTTTTCCTGGATAGGTGATTCTTGGTTTTAATCCTAGCTCCATTGACCTCTGGAATATCCTATTCCAAGCCCTTCGATCCCTTAATGTAGAAGCTGCTAGATCTTGTATTATTCTGATTGTGTTTCCACAATACTCAAATTGTTTATTTCTGGTTACTTGCAGCATTTTCTTCTTGATCTGGGAGCTCTGGAATTTGATGACAATATTCCTAGGAGTTTTCTTTTTGGGATCTTTTATTTATTTATTTATTTTTTCTGGAGGTGATCAGTGGATTCTTTCAATTTCTATTTTACCCTCTGGCTCTAGAATATCAGGGCAGTTCTCCTTGATAATTTCTTGAAAGATGGTATCTAGGTTCTTTTTTTTTGATCATGGCTTTCAGGTAGTACAATAATTTTTAAATTATCTCTCCTGGATCTATTTTCCAGGTCAGTGGTTTTTCCAATGAGATATTTCATATTGTCTTCCATTTTTTCATTCCTTTTGTTCGGTTTTATAATATTTTGATTTTTCTTTTATTTTTTGTTCATTCTAGAAATTTAATTACAGCCATGTAATTTTTACTCTTGCATTTTCTCAATATCTTCCTTATATTTGCCCTTTTTCTTTCCTACTTGGTGAGATTTGGCTTTCTGCTCAAGGATCTTTTGCGATCTTTGTCCAGGTAACCTTGGGATTACCACCTTGCTGGGATGAATGCCCACGTGGACAGTTGTACCATTAGCCTTCTCCTGCTGCACACGCTCAATGTAGATCACATATTTCTTTCTGTAAACCTGGACCACCTTGCCAATTTGCTGACCTTTGTGGTGTCCTCGAACAACCTGGACCTCATTGTCCTTCTGGATGATCATGGTGCAAGATGTTGTACTTCTGTCTCAGCTCCCTCAACAGAGGGGAAGACATGATTTTCCTCCATATGTGGGAGGGGGAATTGAAATGCCTCTTGCAGTTCTTGCTTCGGTCTGAGGTCACAAAGGGATTGAACTTCATTTTGACCTCAGAGCCATGGTGGAAGAACAATTTTGATTTTTCATAAAGGCCCTAGCTTCTACTTGCTCCAATCTAATTTTTAAGATAGCATTTTCTTCAGTAGTCTTTTGGACTTCCTTTTTCATTCCACTAATTCTGCATTTCAAGGCATTCTTCTCCTCATTGACTTTTTGGAGCTCTTTTGCCATATGAGTTAGTCTATTCTTTAAGGTGTTATTTTCTTCAGTATTTCTTTGGGGGGTCTCCTTTAGCAAGTCATTGACTTGTTTGTCATGGCTTTCTCACATTACTCTCATTTCTCTTCACAGTTTTTCTTCTACTTCTCTAACTTGCTTTTCCAAATCCTTTTTGAGCTCTTCCATGGCCTGAGACAAGTTCATGTTTTTCTTGGAGACTTTTGATGTAGGCTCTTTGACTACGTTGACTTCTTCTGGCTGTATGTTTTGGTCTTCTTTGTCACCAAAGAAAGATTCCAAAGTCTGAGTGAATCTGAGTCCATTTTCACTGCCTGGCCATGTTCCAAGCCAACTATTGACCCTTGAGTTTTTTGTTTGGGTATGACTGCTTGTAGAGTAGAGAGTACTTTGTCCCAAGCTTGAGGGGCTGTGCTGTTATTTTCAGAGCTATTTCTACACAGCAAGTTCTGCCACACCAGCGCTCTTCCTCCCCCAAGTACCCCCAACTGGGAATGGGACTCAGATCTTAAGCAGGCTCTGCACTCCCCCTCTGATCTGCCACTTAATTCCTCCCACCAGGTGGGCCTGGGGCTGGAAACCACTGCAGCTGTAGTTCTGTCCTCAGAGCTGCACCACCCCTGCTGCCCCTGGGGCAGTGGCCAAACTGAGAAATCCTTTCACTCTGTCTCCACAGCTTTTCCCACTAACCTTCTATGTTGTCTTTGGTGTTTGTGGGTTGAGAAGTCTGCTAACTGCCACAGCTCACTGATTCAGGGAGCTAGGGCCTGTTCCACCTGGCTCCTGGTCTGGTTGGTCCTGGCACAGCCCATGCTGGGCTCGACTCTGTTCTGCTCCCAGCTCCGGGTGATAGACCCTTCCTCCTGACCATCCAGGCTTTCCTGGGCTGGAGCCCTGCTTCCCTGTGCTATTTTGTGGTTTCTATAGCTCTAGAATTTGTTCATAACCATTTTTATAAGTTTTTGGAGGGACCTGGGGCGGAGCTCATGCAAGTCCCTGGTTTCCACCCACTATCCTCACTCTGCCCTCTAGTTCCCCACTTTCCTGAAACTCATTAGTGTCAATTCAACTTTCTATGTACTTCTCAACTGTTATATTTTATTCTATGCATTACAGCTCTTCTTTTCTTCATGGGGAAAGGAGGTTACTAGCAAAATTTTACATATTGTTTCCATCTGTTGTAAATTCCTATAGAACATAAGCCCCTTGAATGTAGTGACTTTCAATGTTATCTATCTTTCTATCTATCTATCATTCATCCATTTATTGTTTCTTTCTTTCATTTATTCATTCATTCATTTATTTATTCATATATTCACCTATTGATCCATCTATCTATCTATCTATCTATCTATCTATCTATCTATGTATCCATCTATCTATCTGTATCTTCAGTGTTTAGTATACTCCCTGGAATGCAATAATTAGTAAATAAATGTGTATTGAGTTGAATTGACTGGAATTATTTTCCTTCCAGATCTATCTTGAAATTCCCTCTATCTAGAGATATCTACTTTGATTTAAATGGCTTTCTTCCCCAGCTTTCTTCAAACTATTTTTGACCTTCCATTCTTTCTCTCTATTTTTTTTTAATTTCATTCTCCTCATGAACTTCTGCAATCCTTCTTTTGAAGATTTTGCAAATAATTTGATATTCTAAACAATTTCTGCACTTGGTTGCTACAGCTACTTTTTTGGTCATTAAATCATGCCTTTTCTTCCCAAGAATATATATATGTATGTATATATGTGTGTGTGTATATATATATATATACATACACATACACACATACGTATGTATGTATATATATATATATATATATATATATATATATATATATATATATATATATATATATATATATATGTGTGTGTGTGTGTGTGTGTGTGTGTGTGTATTTTTTTTCAGTCTCCTTGCTATGGATTATGGTGTTCCCAGTGCTTTCCTTCATTTTGGGCCTGAATTGATCTTCAACCCTATAAAACATCTGGTTCTGAACCACAATCAAATCATTGTTACTCATATTGTGTCAGTCTAGCCCCTTCTAACTCCATGTACCATCCCTATACTTTTAAAACACACAGACACATGTCTGTGTGTGTATATATATATATATATATATATATATATATATATATATATATATGTATATATATAAGCTATACACTATATATAATTTTCTATCTGTCTATCTATCTATCTATCTATCTATCTATCTATCTATCTATCTAATCTCCCTGCTCACAACTTTCTTACTGGTTGTTTCATCCAATTAGAATGTAACTCCAATAAAAGGAACATGTGCTGCCTTTCCTTTTGAACTGTGCTTAGTATTTATTCAGCCATTCAGCTGTGTCTTTGTGACCCCAGTTGGGGTTTGCTTGGCAAAGATACCGCAGTGGTTTGCCATTTCCTTCTCAACTCTATTAAGGCAAACAGACGCTAATGGACTTGCCTAGGCTGACACAGCTAGTGAGTGTCTAGGGCAGGATTTGAACTGAAGTCTTACTGAATCCAGGTGCAGGGTTCTGTCCACTTAGCCACCTATCTGCCTATGTGCGTGTTTTCTGATGTTGTGATCCCATCAAAGACAATGAAATTGCAGAGGTCAGTGAAATGAATTGATTATTGTACCTGTAATTGTATTTTCAGGAGTAGTGAGCAATAAATTCAAATAGGACAGATTGGTTTAGAGATTATACAAGCATCAAATACCAAGAAGTGGACATTGTATTGGGCTTTTTTCTAGTAAGGTGCTGTACATTCTATAGAAAAGAGGGTGCATGTCCTTGGTTTTAATTTTAGGGACATTTGCCAGTCATATTCATTTTTCTTGGTGCATGGTGATCCTAGAAACAAGGAGACTACCTGGGGTATCTGTGTAGCAATCTAATCATTGGAAGAAGATGACCTGAATTAGGATAGTTTCAGCAGGAATGATGATATCATTAATGAAAACTTGAAAACCAGCAACAATGCACTTTGGTGACTGCCTGAATTTAGAGAATGAAAGAAAATAAATCTCATAGGATAATAAATGTAAGACAAGAAAAGACACCAGAGACAATGAAAATTCCAAGGTTCCACCAAAGTGTCATACCTGAATGGTCAGGACCGTGAAGATCCTAATAATATAAAAAGCAAGATATAGATATAACAACATTCCCCTGCAGGGATTATATGTTTTGATTACATTTTAATATGAGTTGCTTGAGGTAATGCATTTATTCATATATGAAAAAGAAAGTAAATGGTAAAAGTAAAGCCAAAAAAGCAAACCTTTAGCAAAAATTTAAATATTAATTCTCAAAACATGATTTTTCTGATGCTCTCATTGCTTTGTAATTGGCATCTGAGTTTTAATTTTTTTTTAGAAAAAGCAATTTTCTCTTCCCTTTAATTTGAGGAAATGTCAGGTTTCCAATTCCCAGGGTTTTAACTTTAGCAATAATTAAGTCTCTGTCACATAATTGTTTCTTGGCATTTCTTTTCTGAGTCAGTAATGCAGAAGTTATACATGCAAATTATACCTTCTTAGGATGCAAGTGTAAGAAATCATATAACTCAAACTCATCTAATTATGATGAGTGTGTATTGATACCATGATGCTAAAATATCTGAATCCTAGGTTACTTGAGTTTTGCTGGAATTCTTCCAGTTGAGAAGAACTGAAGTGCAAGCTGGTTTCCTGAAATAGTCTTTAAAAATCATTCAATCAGAAGATACTTTCTAAATGCATACTATCTGAAAAGTACTTTGCAATGTGATTGGGAGATCTTTAGGTATTCAAATATACCATTGTCTATTTTTACTCAAAATATAGAATACTAAGAATAAATAATAAATATCCTATCATAAATGGATTTATATCCCTCTCATTGATACACACACACACACACACACAGATACGTATATGTGTGTGTACCGATGGGCACATTATAAACACACACACATATTTTGTTGCTCTTCATTCATTTCAGACATGTCTGACTCTTTGTGGCAGCATGTGGGTTTTTTTTCTGCAAAGATAATAGAGTGGTTTGCCATTTCATTTTCCAGATGAAGAAACCGAGGCCAACAGGGTTAAATGACTTAGCCTGGGTCTCACAGCTAGTAAGTGTCTGAGGCTTCATTTGAACTCACAAAAATGAGCCTTCCTGACTCCAGGACTGGTACTTTACTACACCCCCTAGCTACCCCTACATGTATATTTATATAAACACAAATTGTAATGTTGTATATCAAATGCGCAGTAGTATATTAGCTTAAACATATACATGCAAAATCAAATAAATAGAGTAAATGCACCCATATTTCATATTCCACATGGATATATGCTAACTAAAATGAATGTATTTCTTTGTTTTTAACTTTTCATTTCATTTTACTTTTTTTATAATCTCAATTTTCATTTTCATAAGATTTTGAGTTCCAATTTTTTTTTCTCCCTCCTTCCCTTCTCTTTCCCCTCCCCAAGATGGCAAGCAATCTGATATAGTTATACATGTGCAATCATGGAAACATATTTCCACATTAGTCGTGTTGTGAAAGAAGAAACAGAACAAAGGGAATAGCTACAAACAACGAAACAAAACCAAACCAGTGAAATAATATGCTTTGATTTGCATTCAGACTCCATGGTTCTGTCTCTGAATGTGGATAGCATTTTCCATCATGAGTCTTTTGGAATACTCTTGGATCATTGTATTGTCGAAAGAAATTAAGTCAATAAAGTTGATCATAACACAGTGTTACTGTTTCTATACACAATGTTCTTCGGGTTCTGCATACTTCACTCAGCATCAATTGATGTAAGACTTTTCAGGTTTTTTTGAAATCTACCTGCTCATCACTTCTTATAGAATTATAAGAATATGAATTGTAGTATATGAATGTATTCCATTACATTCATATACTACAATTTATTCAGCCATTCCCCAGCTAACGGGTATGTCCTCAATTTCCAATCCTTTGCCACCACAAAAAGACCTGCCATAAATGCTTTTGCATATATATCCCTTTCCATTTTTTTTCTTATCTCTCTAGGATACAGTCCTAGAAATGGTATTGCTGGGTCAAAGGGTATGAACAGTTGTGTAGCCCTTTGGACAATAGTTCCAATTGCTCTCCAGAATAGTTGAATGAGTTCACAATTTCAACAATGTGTTTATGTCCCACTATTCCCATATCTTCTCCAATATTTATCATTTTGACTTTTTTTTCATGTTAGCCAATCTGATAGATGTGAGATGGCACCTCATAGTTGTTTTAATTTGCATGTCTCCAATCAATAGTGATGTAGAACATTTATTTGACTATAAGTAGTTTTAATTTCTCTATCTGAAAACTAACTGTCCACATCCTTTCACCAATTATCCACTGGGGAATCACTTGTATTCTTACAAATTTGACTCAGTTCCCAATATATTTGAGAAAGGAGGCATTTATAAGAAACACTTACTGTAAAAAAATTGCTTCCCACGTTTTTGCTTTCCTTCTAAAATCTGTTGTGTTGGTATTTTGTGCAAAATCTTTTAATTCATTCTAATCAAAATTATCCATTTTGCATTTCATAATGTTCTCTAGTTCTTGTTGTGTGTAAACTCTTCCTGTCTCCATAGATCTGATAGGTAAACTATTACTTGCTCTTCTAATTTGCTGAGGATATCACTCTTCATGTCTAAATATAAACATTTTGATCTTATCTTGGTATACACTGTGAGATGTTGGTCTGTGCATAGTTTCTGCCATACAGCTTTCCCAGCACTTTTTTTTTCAAATAGTGAGTTCTTATCATAGAAGATGGAATCTTTGGGTTTATCAAACAGTAGATTACTATAGTCACTGACTATTATGTCTTGTGTACTTACCCTATTCCACTGATTCACCAGTCTGTTTCTTAGCAAGTACCAAATAGTTTTGATGATTGCTGCTTTATACAGCTAGGACACCTTCCTTTGCATTTTTTCCATTAATTCCCTTGATATTCTTGACCTTTTGTTCTTCCCGATACCTTTTCCTATATTTTTTTCTAGCTCTATAAAATATATTGCAATTTCTCTTTCTGTCTGTTGCTGCTAGGCTTTGTTGGTAATATATAGAAATGCTGATGATTTATATGGGTTTATCTTATATCCTGAACTTTGCTAAAGTTGTTAATTATTTAAGGAAGCTTGTTTAGTTGATTCTCTAGTATTCTTTAAGCAAACAATCATATCATTTACAAAGACTGATAGTTTTGTCTCCTCATTGCCTATTCTATTTTTTAAAGATTTTCTTCTCTTTATGTTAAAACTAATGTTTCTAGTACCATATCATACCAGTGGTGATAATGGGCATCCTTGTTTCACCCCTGATCTTATTAGTTACAGATGATGCTTGCTTATGCTTTTAGATAGTTACTACATATCATTTTAAAGAAAGCTTCATTTATTCCTATTCTCTCTAGAGTGTTTACTAGGAATGGGTGCTATATTTTGTCTATAGCTTTTTTCTCCATCTATTGACATAATTATGTGGTATCTGTTGGTTTTGTTATCAATACGGTCAATTCTGCTAATAGTTTTCTTAATGTTCCTACATTCCTGGTACAAATCACACTGGTAATCGTGTAATTTCCTGGTGATATATTGCTGTAATCTCTTTGCTAATATTTTATTTAAAATATTTTTATCAATATTCATTAGAGAAATTGGTCTGCAATTTTCTTTCTCTTTTTTTTGCTCTTCCTGGTTTAGGTTTCAGCACCATATTTGTATCATAAAAGGAATTTGGTAGGATTCTTTCTTTTTTAAATATAAATTTATTGTTTTTAATATTGTTTTTAATATTTAGTTTAAGAAACTCAGTACCACAAGTTTTCAGGTTCCAAATTTTCTCTCCCTCTCTCTCCTCCCCCCTACTCCCCCAAGATGGCATGCAATTCAATGTAAGATCCACATATACCTTCACATTGAACTTATTTACATAATAGTCCAGTTGTAAAGAAGAATTATAACCAATGGAATGAATCATGAGAAAGGAGAAACGAAATCAAAAAAGAAGGAAAAAAAGAGAGCAAATAGTTTGCCTCAATCTGCATTTAGACTCCATCATTCTTTCTCTGGATATGCATTTTTATCCATCATGCATCTTTTGGAGATCTCTTTGAACCTTGCATTGATGAGAGGAGCCAAGTCTATCAAAGTTAGTCCTTTCAGATACCGTGTGTTTGTAATCATGTATAATGATCTCCCTCACTAAGCATCACTTCATATAAGTCTTTCCAGGTTATTATGAAGTCTGTCTGCTCCTCATTTCTTATAGCACTTCATATACCACAGTTTGTTTTGCCTTTCACCAATTGATGTTCATCTCCTTGGTTTCCAGTTCTTTGCTACCACAGAGAGAGGTATTATAAATATTTTTGTACATACTGATCCATTTCCCACTTGTATGATCTGTTTGAGATACAGCCCTGGAAGTAGTATTACTGGGTGAAAGAGTATGCACATTTTTATAGCCCTTTGCACATAGTTCCAAATTGCTCTCCAGAATGGCTGAATCAGCTCACAACTCCACCAACAATGTAACGGTGTTCCAATTTTCCCATAGCCTCTCTAACATTTATGATTTTCCTGTTTTGTCATGTTAGCCAATCTGACAGGAGAAATGTGATACCTAAGAGCTGTTTTGATCTGCATTTTTCATCAATAGTGATTTAGAGCATCTTTTCATATGACTATACATATCTTTAATTTCTTCCTCTGAAAACTGCCTATTCATATTCTTTGTCCATTTCCCAATTGGGGAATGTCTTATATTCCTATAAATTTGGCTCAGTTCCCTGTAAATTTTAGAAATGAGGCCTTTATCAGAGAAATTGGTTGTAAAGATTATTTCCCAATTTTCTGCTTTCCTCCTAATCTGTGTTGCATTACCTATATTTGTACAAAAACTTTTCAATTTGACATAATCAAAATTATCCATTTTGCATTTTTTTGTTTTTTCTTTTGAATTTCTTTATTTATTTTTAGTTTACCACACACGGTTCTACATAGTTTTGAGTTCCAGTTTTTCTCCCCTCCCTCCCCCCTCCCTCCCCAAAACGGCATGGAATCTCATATAACTGTCATGTATAACTTCGCATTGAATTAATTTATGCACTAGTCAAGTCGTGGAGAAGAATTTTGACCAATGGAATGAATCATGAGAAAGAAGAAACAGAACCAAAAAAAAACCCCAAAAACAAAAACAAAAAAGAAGCAAAAAAGGTGAGCATGTAGTGTGCCACGATCTGCATTCAAACTTCGCAGTTCTTTCTCTGGATGAAGATAGCATTCTCCATCGTGAGTCCCCTGGAGTTGTCCTTGCCCCTTAGGTTGCTGAGAAAAGCACAGTATGTCAGGGTTGGTCCTCACGGAATCCATATATCTGTGGCTGTGCACAACGTTCTCCTGGCTCTGCTCCGCTCACTCAGCATTATGTGATGTAGGTTTTTCAAGGTTGTTATGAAGTCTGCATCATCCCCATTTCTTATGGCACAGTAGTATTCCATCACCTTCATATACCACAGCTTGTTCAGCCATTCCCCAATTGATGGGCATCCCTTTGATTTCCAATTCTTAGCTACCACAAAAAGAGCTGCTATAAATATTTTTGTACATATGGGTCCTTTTCCTGCTTGTGTGATTTCTTTGGGATACAATCCTAGAAGTGGTATTGCTGGGTCAAAGGGTATGAACATTTCTATAGCCCTTTGGGCATAGTTCCAAACTGCTCTCCAAAATGGATGAATCAGCTCACAACTCCACCAGCAATGCAACAATGTTCCAATTTCCCCACATCCTTTCCAGCATTTATCATTTTCCTGTTTTGCCAATCTGACAGGAGAGATGTGGTATCTAAGAGTTGTTTTGATTTGCATTTCTCTAATCAGTAGTGATCCAGAGCATTTTTTCATATGCCTGTAGATAGCTTTAATTTCTTCCTCTGAAAACTGCCTGTTCATATCCTTTGACCATTTCTCAATTGGGGAATGGCTTGTATTCCTATATATTTGGCTCAGCTCCCTGTACATGTTAGAGTTGACGCCTTTATCAGAGATACTAGTTGCAAAGATTTTCTCCCAATTTTCTTCTTCCCTCCTAATTCTTGTTGCATTGGCTTTTTTTGTACAAAAACATTTCAATTTGACATAATCAAACTTATCCATTTTGCATTTTGTAATGCTCTCTATCTCTTGTTGGGTCATGAATTCTTTACTTTTCCACAAATTTGATAAGTAAACTATTCCTTGCTTTCCCAAATTACTTAGAGTATCAACTTTTACTCCTAAATCATGAACCCATTTTGACTTTATTTTGGTATATGGTGTAAGATATTGGTCTATGCCCAGTTTTTGCCCTACCATTTTCCAATTTTCCCAACAGTTTTTGTGAAATAGTGAATTATTAGCCCAGAAGCTGGCCTCTTTGGGTTTATCAAAGAGTAGATTGCTAAACTTGTTGATTTCACCTACTTGTGTACCTATCCTATTCCACTGATCCACACCCCTGTTTCTTAACCAGTACCAGGCAGTTTTGATGACTGCTGCTGTGTAGTACAGTTTAATATCTGGTGTGGCTAAGCCACCATCTCTAGCATGTCTTTTCATTAATATCCTAGATACTCTAGACCTCTTGTTTTTCCAAATGAATTTTGTTATTATTTTCTCCAGCTCAGTAAAAAAAAATTTTGGTAGTTCGATTGGTATGGCACTGAATAGATAGGAATTATTTTGCCCAACTGTGTGCCCATACATTTGACAACCTTAGAGATACGGATAAATATCTACAGAAACATAAACTGCCCAGGCTAACAGAGAAGGAACTGAAATTTCTTAATGATCCCATATCAGAAAAAGAAATTGAGCAGGCCATCAACGAACTCCCTAGGAAAAAATCTCCAGGGCCAGATGGTTTTACATGTGAATTCTATCAAACATTTAAAGAACAACTAATTCCAATACTTTGTAGACTATTTGGGAAAATAGGGGAAGAAGGAGTCCTACCAAATTCTTTTTATGACACAAATATGGTACTAATACCCAAACCAGGTAGAGTTAAAACAGAGAAAGAAAATTATAGACCAATTTCTCTAATGAATATTGATGCAAAAATTTTAAATAAAATATTAGCAAAAAGATTACAGCAACTCATTAGGAAAATAATACACTATGACCAGGAAGGATTTATTCCAGGAATGCAAGGCTGGTTCATTATTAGGAAAACTATTAGTATAATTGACCGTATCAACAACAAAGCTAGCAGAAACCATATGATCATCTCAATAGATGCAGAAAAAGCCTTTGACAAAGTACAACACCCATTCCTATTAAAAACACTAGAAAGCATAGGAATAAGTGGAACCTTCCTCAAAATTATAAATAGCATCTACCTAAAACCATCGACAAGCATTATTTGTAATGGGGATAAACTAGATGCATTCCCAATAAGATCAGGGGTGAAACAAGGATGTCCATTATCACCCTTATTATTCAATTTGGTACTAGAATCATTAGCTGTAGCAATAAGAGAAGAAAAAGAAATTGAAGGAATTAGAATAGGAAAAGAAGAAACTAAATTATCACTTTTTGCAGAAGATATGATGATTTATCTAGAGAATCCTAGAGAATCAAGTAAAAAACTACTTGAAATAATAAACAACTTTAGCAAAGTTGCAGGATATAAAATAAACCCACATAAATCCTCAGCATTCCTATACATTAGTGACAAAGCCCAACAGCAAGAGATAGAAAGAGAAATTCCATTCCAAGTTACTGAAGGCACTATAAAATATTTGGGAGTCTATTTGTCAAGACAAACCCAGGGCCTATATGAACATAACTATGAAACACTTTTCACACGAATAAAATCAGATCTAAATAAATGGAGAAATATCATTTTGCATTTTGTAATTGTAGCAACAATCTGGCTAGCAGCTGCTGTGGGGGTGAAAAACCGACAACAACCAGCTCACAGAATGCTGCAAGCCCAGGTTCTTTTGATCTGATTTACTAAGGAAAGCAACATTAAGGGGTTAACAATCTTACTTTAATCCAGCATACAAATATCATTCACTTAGTTTGGGGGAAAAAGCCAGCCCTCTTAACTTCAGAGCAAATACAAATTACAAACATCAACAGACAGACCAAATAAAATTCAAAGTTACCAACATCTGAGTTCAGCCGGGAGCTCGATAAGGGGCTTGCCCAGAGTCAAGCAATACTCCTTCTGTGGGTCAGAGCTCCGAAAAAAGAAAGCCAACCCCTGGTTTTATATCTTTTTCAGGGTCAAAGGTGAATCACACATGCGATTCACCCACGTGACCTGAAATCGTCACAAAAATGCAACTTAAACCAACATAGTCTAAAAGCCTCTGGTGTCACAAACATGTCACTCAAACCCATGTAAACTAGGCTTTACCTTGAGGCAATGAGGGCATCAAAGACTCCTAATTTAATCAAGGAAATAAAGACCAAACTCTTCAAGGGCACTTGGTTGAATTAAGTGCTGAGCCCATTTTCATTGCCAATACAGTAACGCTCTCTGTCTCTTGTTGAGTCATGGACTCTTCTCTTTCCAATAAATCTGACAGGTAAACTATTCCTTGCTCTCCCATATTGCTTATGTTATCAGCCTTTATGCCTAAATCATGAACCCATTTTGACTTCTTTTGTTATATGGTGTAAGATATTGGTCTACGCCCAGTTTCTGCCATACTTTTTTTCCAGTTTTCCCAGTAGTTTTTGTGAAATAGCGAATACTTAACCCAGAAACTGGATTCTTTGGGTTTGTCAGTGTAGATTGCGACAGTCATTGACTACTGCATCTTGTCACTAACCTATTCCATTGATCCATCACTCTGTTTCTTAGCCAGTACCAAGTAGTTTTGATGACTGCTGCTTTATAAAACAGTTTAATATCTGGTATGGCTAGGCTACCTTCCCAGCATTTCTTTTCATTAATTCCCTTGATATTCTGGACCTTTTGTTCTTCCAGATGAATTTTGCTATTATTTTATCCCATTATGTAAAATACATTTTTGGTAGTCTTATTGGTAGAGCACTGAATAAGTAAGTTAATTTAGGTAAAATTGTCATTTTTCTAATATTAGCTCAGCCTCGCCATGAGCAACTGATGTTTTTACATTTATTTAGATCTGACTTTATTTGTGGGAAAAGTGTTTTGTAATTGTGTTCATATAGGTCCTGGATGGTAGCATTATTTCTTGTCCCATTTTTTCCCAAATACTTCGTACTCTATTGGGATGAATTGTTCTTTAAATATTTGGTAGAATTCGCTTAGCTTCTATAGAGTAGAAAATGTAGGTGATTTAGACATGTCTTTCATACAGGTGCAAAGGAAGCAAATGTTAGATAACCACTGTAATTCTAAATGAAATTAGGGGCCCAGCACATTACTGTGAGGGAGAGGGTATAGTGATTGATAAAGAGGGCTTGAGGACAGACAAGATTTACAACAAAAACTATAGGAAAGTATGATAAATATTCAATTAAAAAGAAAAATTTATAAAAGTATGACATGAAGTAATGTGTGTATTCTGCTGTTTTTGTTAAATGAGCAATTGCTTGAGATCAAGAGTAGGACCTGGGTGGGTCAGTGACATAACTCAGGGATTTCTTGGTTACCTTGTCTTCTCTCTTTTGGCTGTGCATTGCCCAGAGGACTTTCCTCAGTGTGAGTTCTCTAAAGAATTGAATCCTATGTCTTCATCCTATCGATTAAGTAGTTCAGCACTAAGGGTACAGAAAAACATATAAAGGGATTTGACTGTGATGAATCTGTCCTGCAAGGTGAGTGCAAACTGTGTACTTCATAGAGCAGTCTGGTTCATCTGTCCTTTTCAGGTGTGTAAAGAAAAACTGGTAACATAACAAACAGTATAAATTTCACATGGTAATCCAGATAGATATATTTGGCAGATTTATTGCCATATTACATCAAGAGAGTATTATTAAGAATCATTCATCATCCCCGAAGAGCACAAAGTAAATATGAATGATGCGCACAATATATGCAGTGATAATGTTGTGACAGATGATTTCATTCCCTAAAATCAAGCCTTGTAAAACACAGAATTATAGAATCACAGATTGCCATGGCTAAAAGGGACTTCGAGAACATCTAATCCAGGTCATCTAATTGATAGGTGAAAATATTGAAGTACAGGGAGACAGGGAGATGATCTAAATTGCAATGGCAACCCTGGAATCAGACAACCAAAGATGAGCTTTCTGATGATTTCTACCTATACGACCTGGAGCAAGTCAGTTAACTAAAATAATACAGTGATGTGAGGAATTTTCATTCAGTCATAATCCCACTATGGCATACCTCTGCAGCCTCTGGGGCAGGGTCCTTTTCAAGGGAAGAAAATTAAATGTTTATGCAGGAATGCAGGAGTCATTAGGAATGAGAGAGAGAGAGAGAGAGAGAGAGAGAGAGAGAGAGACAGAGAGAGAGACAGAGAGAGAGACAGAGAGACAGAGAGAGAGAGAGAGAGAGAGAGACAGACAGAGAGACAGAGAGAGAGACAGAGAGAGACAGAGAGAGAGACAGAGACAGAGACACACAGAGACACACAGAGACAGAGACAGGGTCAAAGAGAGACAGACAGTCAGACAGAGAAACAGACCTTGAGAGAAACACAGAGAGACAAAAACAGAGAACCAGAGAGACAGAGACAGAAGCAGAAACTGAGATAGAGAAAGGAAAGAAGGAAGGAAGCAGGGATGGAAAGAAGGAAGGAAGGAAAAGAAACTGTCACAATATCCCAAGTTTGAGTTTCGTTTTAGAACATTTCGAACGTGATTGTTTATTTTCTCTAGGGTGATAACTTTTCTAATGCCGCTATATCACATGTGGTGTGATAGAAAAGTCACTGACCTAAGCCTCAAATTCTTCATTTGTAAAATGAGTGTTATAATAACTGTACTATATATCATACAGTGACAACCAGGTGGTTCAGTGGATAAAGTGTTGTTTCTGAAGTCGGGAAGACCTCAGTTTGAATCTGGCCTCAGTCACTCACTAGCTGTGTGACTCTGGTCAAGTCAGTTAATGTCTGATTGCCTTAATCCACTGGAGAAGGAAATGGCAAACCACTCTACTATCTTTGCCAAGAAACCTCCCCCCACCCAAGAAAACAAATAAATAAATTCACAAAAAATGAAATTAGGAAGAGTTTGACATGACTGAACAAGAACCATCTATCATATAGGGTTGGCATAAGGTTTCACAGTAGATAAATTTGGAAAGCACTTTTGAAAAACCATGCCATCATTCTGATTTGCAGTTATTATTAGATAATAATAGACCTTTTATCCATGTGACTGCTTCCTCTAACCATGAATAGCACTACTCATTGTTATCTTCTCATCTTCTGCATTTCTTATTCATGTCCTCCCATAAATGTGCCATGACAAGTTTATAGAAATCACTCTGTGTGTGGGTGGGGGGGTCATCACTTTTGGCTGATATCATAAACAAAATTTTAGATCATATAAGCTGTCCAACAGTCATTCCTTTCTCTGCCTTCTGTACATGACCAACCAATCTTTTCCCATTGTTTTTCACTTTGTCATCTTAATTTCTAATAGATCCATTCAAAAAAGAAAACGACGTGTAATGAAGATCTTTCTTGCAACAGAACTAGTTCCGGAATAAGAGGTGGCAAGTTCAATTCCCACCCCAATAAAATTTGTGTAGTTTGGACAAGTCACTTGGTATCCATAGATTTTAGATTTCTCATCTAAAAGCACTCCCAACTCAAGATCTGCTAACCTCTGAATATTTGAACATAATGACTTTGGTGCAGTGAAGGTGGAGTCAATAAAGCCTTGCAACTGTTAATTATAGGGGCAAAGGGACAGGCATGGGGTGAAGGAGAAAGAAGTGTGGGAGATACATCCTAGCTTGTGAGCCTGAAAATGTTATCTTAACATCAAACATTTTTCAATAGGGATTCATCACTGGAATTATAATAAGTCACAGGACAACTTGCTGGTATAGCACACAGGTGGATTTGGATTACAAAATAACTAAATTCTGCCTTCTACATTTAATAGCTATATGATGCTGGGAAAGTCATTTAATATATCTTAGTCTTGTTGCCCTCATCTATAAAATGGGATTACTATCCCTATTTTACAGCAGTGTTATTTAGATTTAATGAGACAATACACGCAAACTATTTTGGAAACTTTGAAGTGCTTACATAAAGGTTAGCTAGTATTATTAAATGTACTCAAAAAGATTTCTCAACAAGATTTAGAAGAATATCTTCAATAATTTTGGTAACTTTATGTAGTACTTTAAATTTGACAATCTAGAAGTCATATTTCACTCTTTCCTTTCCCTCACGCTATGCCCCTGACCATATCCAATCAGTTGCAATGAGTTCTTGTGTCTGTCAACAGCATTTCCCATATTTGTCCCCTTCTTTCCACTCATATAACTATTAGCTTAGATTGAGCCCTCATCACTTCTCAACTGGATCATGCAGAGGCTTCCTAATTGGTCTCTCTGCTTCTATCTTCTCCCCTTAGCAAATCATCCTCAATACAGTTGCCAAATTATTATTCCAAAATACAAGTTATGTCAGCTTTCTGCTCAGAAACTTCAGTGGCCTTCCTATTCAATATGGGAGACCATCAGGTGGGGAGGAGAGGGAAGAATAAAGATAAGTCCTAGGTTTTGAACTTCAGGAACTGGCGTTGCCAGTCCAATTAATTCCTTGGGATGGGGGCCAGATTACTACGAAAGCATCTATTTTTCAATACTCTCACAAATGTTCTGGGTTTGAGTGGTTTAAATTGCAGGGCCCTTATGTTTCTCTTCTATCGGAGAGGAAAAGTAACATCTGAGCTTATCGCATTTTCAATATATTATTAAGATTATTTCAAGTCCACCTAATATGGTAAAAAATGGTTTGTAGAGTGGTTGCATTTAAAATTAACTATATTCCTAACTTCTAAATTAGATGTAACAGGGAAATATGACAATTCTTTCTTTTTTTGAGAATTTTGAGAAAGACACCACCACCCCCAACACATACACACTTACAAATGGACTTCTGCTTGCATGCTTCTAAACTGTATTTCAAAAGAGAAATTATTCTGAGGTGATGGGTAGATATGATGGTAATTAGGGTTTGAGTAATACCTAACTTAAAAATTTAAGCCTGATAACTGAATTTGTTCTAATTAAATTTAGATAATATAATGTTAAAGTACAGTTCAGCCATCCATAGGTTAAATATGCTATTTTTACTCATTTAGTCTCTAATGTATTTTCCTCAGACCTAATTTGGAGGAGGAAATTCATATTCTTTTCACTGAAAGAAGTTAGTTCTAGATAGTTTGGTGAATGGAGGGTGTAATTGAGCCCCCAAGGTGATATTATGCAAAGCTGAAGAGAAGCATTGACTATAATTTTGACAAATCTTTTATAGAAAAAAATATCAAGTTCAAGTAAGAAAAACAATAATATTTAAGATGAAAAAGAGGTAAAGGTAACAGTACCAACCAGTATGAATATATCATTTTAAAGGTTTAGAAAACATGTTTTGTATATTGTTCCCTCCCCTTGTTTTACACTAGAGAAAACTAGGCTTCACAGTGATTATGGGACCTAAGCTTAGTCACATATCTGACAACTATCAGAGCTTTGTGGGAGACAGATCTGCCAGCAGAAATATAAGGAAATTCGGTAGTGATTTAAAACAATAGTGAGTAGGTTATAATTATGAAACGGAATTCATAGGCGACTTGTAAGCTTAAATCTAATACATAACTAATGGTGAAACAACTGTCAGTCAAGTCTAGAAATAATAATGCTCACCATACTTACAGTAATTCTCTAGGCAAAGAATTCAGAAAACTTTAAAGCATCTTATAAAGATGAATTTCAATCAACAATAATTATGGGCATCTTCATCATTATCATATTTAAAATGAAAAATAAAATAAAAGATCATTAATGGAACAGAGTGTAGCAAGACAAAACAACTGACCTCAGAAGAGTTTCAATGTCATACAGCATTGGCAGCAGACTTCAAATTCAACATTAGCTGTAGAATATGAGCATTAAAATATGGAAATTCTATAGATTTTAAAAATTTCTTACACTTAGACCTTGAAAGTGAAGTTGTTTTTTTTTTTTTTTCTATTTGTAATTTCTACAAAGAAAATTATGGCAACTAGCTTGTGAGCTCTTTTATTCCTTTGTGTTTATAACAGTCATCTGTCCAGTCATCAGTTCTGTTTCTTATTCTTAAGATTGGTGCATATCTTCCTCTGAAAATAAACATAGGATCACTTACACAAACAAGTGTAAGCATGCGCATGCACACGCATGTGCGCATGCACACGCATGTGCACGCGTGCACACACACACACAACCCTCATCATTTTTTTACACTTACACTTTTTTTTCCTTGTTCATTACTAGTTGAGTCTGAATGAGTCCCTTGTTTATTTCATCCCTCGGTAGAGCTAAGGGAAGTATTTGGAGAAATACATGAGCAAAAATCAACTAACCAACCAAACAGAAAACCAATCCTTGTTAGAGAAGATTCAAGAAAAACAAAATAATGTGATACAATGTTCCTGGGGCTGGGGTCAGTCTCATGGCATCTAGTAAATGATGACCATAAAAATTAGATGAACTTGAATACTTCAGAAGTTTAGAGATTTTATCAATGTGTTTGCCACCCACACCAATAGAAATCTCATCCCTTTTATGCCTTCTGTTGATATTTATAGTAGTTACAGAACACAAAGGCCCATGCATGCACATACACAAATATATGTGTATTTATATATGTATACATATTTATGCACATGGACATATTTGTATACATTTATATTTATATAAACATACAAATAGGTTTTGCTTGACAGAGAACCTTGTCATAAGCCATTCTGAAACTAGTGAATAGTCTGAATTTCTCTATCACTTTATAAACACGAAAAACTAGTCTTTGAATTACAACTGTCAAGTATATTAATCAGCCTATTCCCAATATCTTTTAATTTGGTAGCAAAATTATATATTTTATCTTTTGCATAGACTTCAACATTACAGAGTTACTGAAATGCTTCAGTGAATGGTTTTTACATAGGTTTAAGAAAAAATACATAATATAGTAATGCATCCACTTTAAAATGTGATTGTATATGTGTATATGTATATATGTTTATATATATATATATATATGTGTGTGTGTGTGTATGTGTGTATATTGCATATATGTATACGTATTCATAAAATCACAAGAATTGGAACAAATACATTTATTTATCTAGATGTTCTTTAAAAAAACACTGATGAAGTATTTAGAGTTGTTAAAAGATTTTACATTATTATATTTGAGTTTCTCAGCAACTCATGGAACTAAATAATACCGTGATATTTATCATCTCTAATTTATAGATGAGGAAAGCAATGATTCTGGAAACTGTGCTTTAATACCATGTTTTAGTAAGTGCCAGAGATGGCATATGAAGCGAATTCTTCCTGACAGTAAGACCTAATTAAGCAGAAAGCCTTTCTAGGTAGAGATGATTAAGTAACAGACAAACAACAGACAAAGCAAACTTACAATCTTTAAGTTGCAGGTATAGATAGGGAAATATAAAATCATTGTGAGGCATCAAGATGGTTTTGTAGAGATGATATTTACGTGGGAGAGAAATGCTTTATTACTAAATCATCTTATTATTAAAAAGATAATTGTTAGTATAAAATTATTTGCATTTTTTGTATAATTATAGCATGTGGGGCAATTAAAAGTCTTAACTTTTAATTTTTGCGAACATAGTAGTAGAATTATTCAAACAGTGACCATTAATTTGCTGCCAAATTGAACTTGGCTTAATATCCATGGAATACCTGCTAGGGAAAATACACATACATATGCATATGCATATACATACATATATATGAATCATATTTATGTGTCAATTTTCTTTTTTTAAAAATTTATTTATTTAACATATATAGTTTTCAGCATTGATTTTCACAAGAATTTGAATTACAAATTTTCTCCCCATTTCTACCCTCCCCCCTACTCCAAGACGACGTATATTCTGGTTGCCCTGTTCCCCATTCAGCCCTCCCTTCTGTCACCCCACTCCCCTCCCATCCCCTTTTCCGTTCCTTTCTTGTAGGGCAAGATAAATTTCTATGCTCCATTGCCTGCGTATCTTATTTTCTAGTTGCATGCAAAAACTTTTTTTTGTTTTTGAACATCTGTTTTTAAAACTTTGAGTTCCAAATTCTCTCCCCTCTTCCCTTCCCACCCACCCTCCCTAAGAAATCAAGCAATTCAACATAAGCCACATGTGTATCATTATGTATAATCCTTCCACAATACTCATGTTGTGAAAGACTAACTATATTTTGCTCCTTCCCAACCCATCCCCCTTTATTGAATTTTCTCTTTTCTAATTGTATAACTTAAATGAACTAATGTCTACTTAATTCATCATAATTGTGGCTATCCCTTAGTAAATTTCATATGATGGCATTCCACATACATATTTGAATTGAATTATTTTATGTATTCCTAAATGGAATTATTAAAGTTCTAGTTTTTCTCCAATTCCTGGATAAAATTTCCTCTTTTCTTTAAAGCCTTCCTTGCTTTAACAGGTGGAAGAATTTTCTATCTTCTCTGAATTCCTAGAATTCCTGGTCTACCACTCTTTCTTCCCTAATGTTTTACACTATAATCAAAATTATCTCTCACTCCCAAAGCTATTTACATTTCTCAAAATTCTTCCAAACTTTTAGAAGACTGGTCAAATATCACTTGTTCCATGAAGTCTTTCATGGGTTTCCCTGGTCCTTGTTCAGTCAATAATGATTCCTCCTTTAGACATGTTGGATGATTTAGTTTCTTCCTTACTTATGCTCATACCTTATGCAGTCATCATTTCCCATTATAGTGATTTGCTACTGTTTCATATCTTATATTAGACTGAAAACTCCAGAAGGCAGGGGCAATGCCTTTCATATTTTATTTTTTAATCTTCACCGAAGGCAAAACTGTGTACTTCTACTTCAAGTCAATACGACAAGTATTTATTAAACTTATGATATGTGAAGCGTTGTGTTTTGTGTATAGAAGCAGAATGTCAGTCTCTGCTCTTAAGGACCTTCTAATCCAAATGAGAGTTTACATTCTAATACATTTAATAAAAGTTTATGTTGAAAATATTTCTACTTCTATACATATGGTTTTTTTGGGGGGGTTGGAAGGGACTAAACATTTCATGTTATTGATGTAGGAAATTCCCAGTGAGCAAAGTCCATCTACCAAATTGGAGGGAGTACGGTTTATTGGAAAAAGCAAAAAATTTAGAGTCATGGTGCCTGTATCTGAACTTTTATAGGACATATATGACCTTGGGCTATTCACTTTGACTCACTGGTTCTCAGTTTCCTCATCTGTTTAAAATATAAGCCCAAGTTCTCAAGCACCATGGATCAAAGCTAAACAAGAGCAGCAGAGAATGTGATATTCAAATAAGAGACTACAATAACAAAATCTAGATATCTATTTCATTAATCAAAGTGTAAGGTGCTAAAGAGATGTTTCATAAGAGTGTCAATGAGGATACATAGAAATCAATATTACAAGAAGAATATCAGTAATAATCTCTGATACTTTGTATGAGCACCTTCAGAAATGTTTGGTTTGTATATTTAACTTATGTCTCTAATACTCATTAGGAGTGTTTAAAGAATCGCATGAACCCAATTTAGAACCAATGACAGTATTTCTCATTCCTCTGGAGCAGATGTCAAGGTTTTTCAAACTAAGTTGTTCTTCCCAGTTTGCAGGGGAAGAGTCATTAAGCTAGATTCATTTCTTTCTCTGCTAGTTTTCTGAGGGAGTCTTCTGAGGTTAATAGGTTCTGTTTCCTTAACATTGTTTCACAAGAACCATATTGCTTCTCTTTTTATTCCCTTGTGTTTCTGCTATTTCCATATGTAAAGTTAATGGCACTCTCACAAACAAATTCACATGCCCAAAGACTTGAAAGAGACATGAAACCTCTGCATTCCCTTTAAGTGTTCTAGGAATTTGTACTTAACTTTGAAATTGGTGAATCAGTTCATAGGCACATGCTTGGTCAGTCAACAAGTATTTGCTAAGTAACTGTAGGATTTTAGGCCCAATTCTAGACATAAGGGCCAGGAAATAAAATCACAGAACCTTAGAGATGGAAAAGATTTTGGGCACTACCTTTTCAAAAGTGTATTTAAATCAAGATCACTTCTACAACAGACCCTTGCCTTGAAGATGTCTAGCAAGGGATCAAGCAATATTTCAAAGGAACACATCCTGCATTAGGGTGGATTTTGCTGACAAAATGCATTCCCTACAACCTCTAGTCATAGGTCTTAGTTCTGTCATCTGGGCCCAAGCGTGATAATTCTAATCCCTCTTCTGAAGAACAACTCTTCGAATCCATAGAGAAAGCAGTCACATACCACCCATGCTTTACCTTTTCCAGTAAAAACATTAGAAGTTTCTTTGATCCTCAATTAGCACTGACTAAAGGCCCTTTACCACACTTCTTACCATGCACACCGCTTAGCTGATTAACATTTTTGCTCATAATTGATCACAGTCCTCCAGATATAATTTGAACAGGATAAAATAAAGCATGACATTCCTTTGATCTGTAAGTTTAGGAATTCTATTAGGAAACAAAGGAAGGTAGTTAATTGGATGTTATCTTACCTTAAGTAAATCATGATGGATCTGCAATAGTCATCCCTTATATTTTCTAGATGCTCAAAAATCATGCCTTTAATTATATATCCAATCCTTTTGGCCTAAATTTATGAAAAAAAAATCATCCTCTATCCTCCTCTTCCACCTCCTCCTATGCTTTCCTCTCCTTCTCTTTCTGCTTTATTTTTTTTCTTAAGAGTTATTCACCTTCAATGCTGTGACTCTGCATCCATTTTCCAGGTGTTTTTCTTCAAAGATCCCTGACAGGGACTCAGCAATCAAACCAATTATTTCTTTTTTTTCAATAATTGAGAGTATAAGACTTGTGAAGTTGAAGTTTGAACCCAAGAGCAGGAATTTCCATCTTATTTTTCCCTAATGGAGTTCATTTTAGCAATAGCTCTAGATTTAGATCATCTTAAATTAAGGATTTGAAGTGACCTTAGGGGATACTAAGTCCAATTGCCCTAATGGAAGATGACACTGAGGTACATGGAAGTAAAGCCCCTTGCCCAGAATCATACAGCTATTAAATGTCTGAGGCAGGGCTGAAACATAGCTCCTTCTGATGTTAAGCTACTCTTTTCTCAGTTCTGCCACCTCTAGGCCTCTCCTGAATCTGTCATCTAACATGTAAGGTACACCTCTTTTATCATCTCCCATTACGACTGCTTAAACAATCTTTACCCAATACATTAATGTATATTTAAAATATGTTTATTTTTATAGGTTCAAGCAAAGCTCCCTGAGTCACTCCACTAGAGACTTTCTCTCATGGGATGAAGCTATTAGTGGCTATTCTTTGGTTTATGTCATCTATTCCCTTGTGAATCCAGCGAAAGGTGCTATAGTTTGACCCATGCTTTTGCAGCTATTCCAAAAAATATTATCAGACTTGGTTGAATACTTGGCCAAAATCTATGTGAAGTCTATCCAGAGCATGCCCTAATATACTAATCCAGGAACACACACACACACACACACACACACACACACACACACACACAAAGAACAGATAAGCACATACAGAAAAAAGGGAAATAAAATTAGTTTCCCATAACCTATTGTTGACAAAGCCATGGTGCAGCTTCTGATCTTCATTTCCTTTCCTAGGTCAATCTTAACAATGTACTTTTTGCACATTCTAAAACTTTTCCAGGAATCAAATTCAAATTCCCTGAACTGTCATTGAGAAACTTTTTTATTTCTTTTTTTTGAAAATTAGGGTATATTTCCTCTTTACTTCAATTCTGTGTCATCTCTCACATAACTAATGAGAGCTGACATTTATACTCAACAGGATTCAAAATATTGTCATAAGAATGTAAATTAACATTGACTATCAATCAAGAAGTTCAAAGTGACACAAGAAATCCAGTGAGGCAGGGAAAAAAACAAAACAAAACAAAAAAAACCTGGATAGGATATTAGGAGAAATGGGTTCTAATCTCAGTTACTTTATTTGCCAGGTAACCTGGGTCACTTCACTGGGCCTGTTGCCTCCTCTGTAAAATGAAGGATATGAACAAGTCCCCTGTAAGCTCTAATTTCTTATGAGTCTCAGCTAACTCTTCATAAATGGAAACAATCATGAACAACAAAAGCGCCAAGATATTTTTTAGAGAAATTGAAAGGAAAAATAGCTATTTCGTGCTAATCCATCTGACTTTGAAACACATACTCTTGATTATAATGGGCCCAATGCTTTTGTCTTTGTGTGAAAATATTATAAAGCTTTGCTGATTTGCATGAATAATTGAGAAACACATTGTTAATTTCCAAATTTTGCAGATGACATCTATATAAGGAATTCAATAAAAGACTGACATTGCATTAAATATTCAAAAAAGACATGAACACAGGCCTCAGAATGTAATGTAATAATAGTGCAATGAATCTCTCTTTGATGATCACTTGTCAGTCTAAAAGTCACAACCTCACATGTAGGAAAGGAGTTAGTGAATAATTTGCACTCTTAGGCAAGTATGCCTTTCATTCTAACTTCTTTATCTCTTGTTTCCTAAAATTTAACATATCAAGGTTAGAGCTGCTATTATTTCTAAGCTTTAAATGTCAGGTCATGAGTTCTATTTAATGACTGGTGAAAGGAATGATACTGTTTCATGTTACCTTGCTCTCATGAAAATCACAAAATATAATAAAATGGGGATGGTTTGTTTCTCATTATATATATATATATATGTATGTATATATATATATATATATGTATGTATGTATATATATTATATATATATATATAATCAATCCTGTGAAATTGTGTGTATGTATTTGTATATGTATAAATGAACTGAAGTAGATAATCAGATCCATACATACATGTATAAATTTGTGTGTGTGTGTGTATACACACACACACACACACACATATATATATATATATATATATATATATATGTGTGTGTGTGTGTGTGTGTGTGTCTGTGTGTCTGTGTCTGTGTCTGTGTGTGTGGAGAGAGAGAGAGAGAGAGAGAGAGAGAGAGAGAAATACATTGCTCTGTACATACCCATACGCATACAGGAAATCATAGTAAAAGTGTGAGGAATTCTCAACAGAGGCCTTTAGAATATGTGATAGGCATTTGTATCTTATTAAATAGAATAATTCATGAATGATTAGTGATTCAATGAAAGAAACACTTTTCTTAACCATTTACTACATGTCAGGCAGAGTGGTAATCAGTGAGAAAACAAAGAGAAGGGAAAATGAAAATGTAGTTCCTCCCTTATATTTCTTGGTTACCTTTTCATGCTTCTCTTGATTCTTGTGTTTGAAAGTCAAATTTTCTACTCAGCTCTGGTCTTTTCACTGAGAAAGCATTAAAGTCCTCTATTTTTTTTGAAAATCCATATTTTGCCTTTGAGCCTGATACTCAGTTTTGCTGGGTAGATGATTCTTGGTTTTAATCCTAGCTCCATTGACCTCCACAATATCATATTCCAAGCCCTTTGATCCCTTAACGTAGAAGCTGCTGTATCTTGTGTTATTTTGATTGTGTTTCCACAATACTCAAATTGTTTCTTTCTGGCTGCTTGCAGTATTTTGTCCTTGATGTGGGAGCACTGGAATGTGGCGACAATATTCCTAGGAGTTTTCTTTTGGGGATCTTTTTCAGGAGGTAAACGCTAGATTCTTTCAATTTCTATTTTGCCCTATGGCTCTAGAATATCAGGGCAGTTCTCCTTGATAATTTCTTGAAAGATGATGTCTAGGCTCTTGTTTTTAATCATGGCTTTCAGGTAGTCCAATAATTTTCAAAGTTGGATCCTGGATCTATTCTCCAGGTCAGTGGTTTTTCCAATGAGATATTTCACATTGCCTTCCACTTTTTCCTTCCTTTGGTTCTGTTTTATAATATCTTGATTTTTCATAAAATCACTAGCTTCCACTTGCTCCAATCTAATTTTTAAGGTGGTATTTTCTTCAGTGGTCTTTTGGACCTCCTTTTCCATTGGGCTAATTCTGCCTTTCAAGGCATTCTTCTCCTCATTGGCTCTTTTGGAGCTCTTCTGCCATTTGAGTTAGTCTGTTTTTTAAGATGTTGTTCTCTTCAGTATTTTTTGGGTCTCCTTTAGCAAATCATTGACTTGTTTTTCATGGTTTTCTCACATCATTCTCATTTCCCTTCCCAATTTTTCCTCTACTTCTCTAACTTGCTTTTCCAAATCCTTTCTGTGCTCTTCCATGGCCTGAGACCAGTTCATGGTTTTCTTGGAGGCTTTTGATGTAGGCTCTTTGACTTTGTTGAATTCTTCTGGCTGTATGTTTTGGACTTCTTTGTCACCAAAGAAAGATTCCAGAGTCTGAGTCTAAATCTGAGTCCATTTTAGCTTCCTGGCCATGTTCCCAGCCAACTACTTGACCCTTGGGTTTTTAGTTTGGGTATGACCACTTGTAGAGTAGAGAGTACTTTGTCCCAAGCTCAAGGGGCTGTGCTGTTATTTTCAGAGGTTTTTCTACACAGCAAACTCTGCCACACCAACACTCCTCCTCCCCCAAGAACCACCAATACAGGCAGGACTCAAATCTTAGCTGTCTCTGCAGTCCTGCTCTGATCTGCCACTTAATTCCTCCCACCAGGTGGGCCTGGGGCCATAAGCAACTGCAGCTGTAGGTCTGTATCTGCACCATCCCCACTGCCCCTGGGGCAGTGGCTGACAGGCAAACTTCTTTCCCTCTGTCCCCGCAGCTTTTCCCATTAACCTTCTCTTTTGTCTTTGGTGTTTGTGGGTTGAGAAGTCTGGTAACTGCCACAGCTCATTGATTCAGGGCACTAGGGCCTGTTCTGCCTGCCTCCAGATCTGGTTGTTCTGGGCACAGCCAGCACTGGGCTCTGTTCCACTTTGCTCCCAGTTCCATGGGCAATAGACCTTACACAGTGACCATCCAGGCTGTCCTGGGCTGCAGCCCTGCTTCCCTCTGCTATTTTGTGGGTTCTGCACTTCTAAAATTCATTCAGAGCCATTTTTTTTTACTGGTGTTTGGAGGGTCCTCAGGGAGAGCCCTAGGCACGTCCCTGCTTTCCAGCTGCCATCTTGGCTCTGCCCTCCAAAAAGAATTTTCAACGTAAAATATGAAAGGCAGAGGAAATTGTGAAAAGAAATAAGAGTAATGCAGGAAAATTATGGCAAGAGAATCAAGAGCTTGGTGAAAGCAGTGAAAAAAAGAAGACTTAAGAAAATAACACAACTTCAACAAAGTTGCAAGATATAAAATAAACACCAACAAATCATCAAGATTTCTATACGTTGCCAACAAAGTCCAGTGGGAAGAGACAGAAATAGAAATTCCATTTAAAATAACTGCAGATGACAGAAAATAGTTAGGAGTCTTCCTGCTAAGACAAACTCAGGAACTATATGAACATAATTACAAAACACTTTTCAGGCAAATAAAATCAGATATAAACAACTGGAAAAATGTCAGTTGCTCAAGGGCAGGCCAAACCAATATAATTAAAATGACAATTTTACCTAAGTTAATTTACACATTTAGTGCCATGCCAATCAAATTACAAAAGTATTCTATAAAGCTGAATAAAAAAGAAAATTCTTCTGGAAAAAACAAATCTCAACAACATCAAGGTAATCAATGAAAAAAATTGGAAGGAAGGTGGCATAACAGTACCAGAGCTCAAAGTATATTACAGAGTGATAAGCATCAAAACAATCTGATACTGGCTAAGAAATAGAGTGGTGGATCAGCGTAATACAAAAGGTACATGATAGAAGGTAGTAAATGACCACTGTAACCTAGTGTTCTACAGAACCAAAGGTCCAAGCTTTTAAGGCAAGAACTCACTATTTGACAAAAACTACTGGGAAAACTGGAAAGCAGTATGACAGAACCTAGGTATAGGCCAATATCTCACAATGGATACCTAGGTAAGGTCAAATCGTGTCCATGATTTATTGATAAAGAAGGATATCGAAAGCAAATTTGAAGACCATGGATTATTTCATATGTCAGATTTATTCATAAGGGAAGAATGTAGGACCAAACAAGAGATAGAGAGAATGATGGGAAATAAAATAGGTAATTTTGCACACATCAAATTAAAAAGAACTTGCACAAACAAAAACAGTGCAGCCAATATTAGAAGGAAAGCAGGAAGGTGGGAGGAAAAAAATTTAACATATGTCTCTGATAAAGGCCTCATTTCTCAAATACACACACATATATTTCTATGCTTGTGCATGTGTATGTGTACGTGTGAATATGTATATATATATAATATATAATCTGTGTGAACATATGTGTATGTGTATATATGCATACATGTCTCATTTATAAGAATATCTGAGTCAAATTTGTAAGAATTTAAGTGATTCACCAATTGATACATGGTCCATGGATATGAACAAGCAGTTTCCAGGAGAAGAAATCAAAACCATCTACAATCAAATGATGAAAAGTTCTTTAAAATACACATGTACATTAAACATTAAAACAACTCTGAGGTACCAACCCATAAATATTGGATTTGCTAATATGACAGAAAAGGAAAATAACAAATGTTGGAGGTAATATAGAAAAAAAAAACTGGGGCACTGTTAGTGAAGTTGTAAGCTGATCTAACCAGTCTGGAGAACAATGTGGAACTTTGCTCAAAGGACTATAAGATGATGCATACTCTTTGATCCAGCTACACGACTTCTAGGTCTGTTTCCCCAAGAAATTAAAGAAAGAGGGAAAAGGACCTATATGTACAAAAATATTTATAGTATTTCTTTTAGTGGTGGCAAAGAACTGAAAATTGAGGGAATTTCTATCAACTGGTAAACATCTGAACAAGTTGTGCTATGTGATTGTGATGGAATATTTTTGTGGTATAAGAAGTGAGAAGCAGTATGCTTTAAGAAAAAAATGGGAAGATTTAAAACACAAACTAATGCAAAATGAAATGAAAGGAACCAGGAGATCACTGTACACAGTAACAGCAATATTTTATGATGATCAATTGGGAATAGCTTAGCTATTCTCAATGATGCAATTATACAAAACAATTCCAAAGGATTTATGATTAAAATTTCTGTCCACCACTGATGAAAGAACTGATGGAATCTGAAAGAGGCTGAACATAATTAAAAGAAATGATCTGTGCTCTCTTTTGCAACATGATTATACATATGTGTGTGTATACATACATATATACATACATATACACATAGTGTATGTGTATATGTGTATATGTATATATAAATGTGTGTCTACATATAAATCATATATAGTTAGATACATAGATACATAGATAGATACATAGATACATAGGTAGATAAACATATAGCATGTAGGAAAGAGCACCAGGCTTGGAGTAAGGAAAATCTGAGTTAAAATGTAGCCTCAGACACTTGTTAGCTGTGTGAACCTGGTCAAGTCACTTAACCCTGTTTACTTCAATTACCTCCTGTGAAATAAGCTGGAGAAAGGAATGACAAACCACTCACGTATCCCTGCCAAGGAAACAACAAATAGATTCATGAAAAGTCAGACATGACTGAACAACAATACACTCTATATCAAAGTGAACTAAAAAATATTAGAAGCAAATGTAAATTTTTTCTTTACATGTAATTGGGAAAATGTGATAAAATATTACTTGTTTTAAATGCTTGACTTCTCTCCTTCTTTCTTTTTGGAGGGGGGAAGGCAGGGCAATTGGGGTTAAGTGACTTGTCCAAGGTCACACAGCTAGTGTGTCAAATGTCTGAGGCCGGATTTGAACTCAGGTCTTCCTGACTCCAGGGCCTGTACTCTACTCAATGCACTACCTATCTGCCCCCAAATGCTTGACTTCTCAAGGAAGGTGTAGGGGAAGGAATGAGATAGAGAATTTGGAACTCAATATTTTTTTAAATCATTAAAAATTTATATTCAATGATAAAGAGAAAAAGTTCATCAAAATAAAAAAAATTAAAAAAAATAATAATGTAAAAGTTGATTTGAAATTTGAGTGAAAGGCTCTCTATCAGTGACCTAAGGCAGGGGAAAAGAATACCAAACAGCAGGGCCAAGGAAAGGTGATCAAGGGGGTGACAGTTTTCTCTAGACCTTGGCATCTGGGCTTCTCCTTAATGTTTCTCACTCACATGTGTTGTGTCCCCCAAACTCTCTGCTCATTTATGTTATTTTTGTTATTGGTTTTTTTCAGTTCTCCAAGTTTGGGTCGAACAATTGGTCAACTCTAACACATACTCCTCCCCAATCCCTAATTAGCTTTTAAAAATACTATTTTAACACTGAATTTTATGTTTTATTTATCTGGGCTGTTATTTTGTTCTATAAGGTCACATTCATTTCCACTGTGAGCTAGTTCCAGACTAGAATCAGAAATTGTAGGATTTTCTGAAGAAAGAACAACTCACACTTGAAATTCCTTTATCAGGGCATACAAACATTAAATCACTATTTACTGTACACCTGCCACCAGACACTAAGAATAACACAAAAAAGTCAGTCCTCTATGTTCTGGCATTTACCTTTATGATGTCAAGCATTTGCGTGACTTTATTAGTTACCTCACTTCCACTTTTGCATTGGCAAAAACACTCATTTATAATTACGTGCAGCAGAGGAAAAAAAAAAAACAAGGGAAGCAAGATGAATGCAGCTTTGGAGAGCTACTAATATCCTTCATTGGTCTTGTTCTCCCTAACATTGCAGAGTATAGCACACCTCGTTCATTGTTTGCCTTTAAAACTCGAGTTTTGCCTTGCAATTATTCTATTCCTGATCTGGTCAAGCTGGTGTGCCTTTCATGATCTCCAGCACCATCTACCAACTATGACAGAATGTCAGATGTGGTGTCAAGACCTCACCAGTCTCTGTGTCTTCTAACAGGAAGGACTGAATTCCCAGAAATCTCTCCCTTGATTTTCAGAAGGCAGTCAAGTTAGAGAGGTTTATAGCAGTGTAATATACAATACAATTCCCTCACACCACCATGTAACACAGTAAAAGTTAAGATTCAGGTTAAAAATGTTTTAGTTTAAGAATTTTATTTGCTGTATAGTATTTATTGTACTGTAGATTTCATGTGATATGAGAAATGAATACTGTCTGAAATCTATTTTTTTATTAAGATGTTAGCAGAATTCTAGGGAATTACTAGCAAGAAAAATGTTTTGCTTGTTACTAATTTTATTTTGTGCACTGCATTTTATGGACTATTTCATGTTTACTATGTTAGGAAAAGTGCACATTATCAGAATTAATGTTTTGTTATAAAAATTTATATATTGAAAAGTGTATTTTCAGCAATCCCTACTGAAAGATTAAAGTTTTTGGTGGTCATAGGAACCTTACACCCTTTTTCTTATAGGTGCAATGTATCAACATTTGCATTTTTTTTACTTTTATGATGTTTTCTAGGAACATTACTCCCATGAAAGTTGAAAATTGATTATATTAGGCTATAGTGTATACCCTTTAATATCTTAAAACATAAAAGGGAAATAAAGCAGGAAGAGAAGTTTGAAAATATTAGAGAGGGGAGATAATGAATGGAGCATAGGTTTAAAAGACATGTATTGGGATAAGAGCAAAAGCAGTGGGATTAATCTTGAGAACCAGGATGGATACTCCTTCCTCAAATATGGAAGGGAAGAAGAGGTTTGCTTACATGGTCTAACCATGTTGTTCTTTTCTGTTGGCTTCTGTGTGATGCTCATATTTAGTTCTTCAGTAGCAATGGTATTTCAGGTTCCTTGCATTTAAAGAGACAGAGAGAAAGACACACACACACACACACACACACACAGAGAGAGAGAGAGAGAGAGAGAGAGAGAGAGAGAGAGAGAGAGAGAGAGAAGCCTGTGCTCTTATTGGTCACTTAATGTCCTTAAAAATGCTTTGCAATTTCATGAAAGCAATACAACTTTCTGTCTTCCTTTCTTTCATAACTGGGATCAGGTTTCTCTTCGATATAATGTTTGAAATGTTGGCTATGGCAATAAGGCAAAAAAAATGATAGAATAATCCTAGACAAGAAGAAACTTTTTTTTTGCAGTTTATATTATGTTTTCCTTAGAAAACTCTAGAAAGTCAATTAAAATTAATTTAAATATAACATCATCAAAGTTGCAGAATATAAAATTAACTCGCACAAATAGCAAGGAAATAGAAAGAACAATTTAATTTAAAATAAGGTCAGGTTTCCTGCAGCATGCCCCTAAAATGACATGCAAATTAGACATTCCTCTGCCATCCCTTTAATGATGAGTTCTACAATACTTCTGAGAAACAAAGTGAAGCTGTTTGGGGCTATGGCATTAGTCCTCCATTCTTGGCTTCTTTTCCAGTCCTCCATGGTCTTTCATAGATCACTGGCAGTGGCTCAGTAATCCCTTCTGCCAGTTCCTTCAGGATCTCTGGTGACAGGAGATCCTGTGACACATTTGTGACAGGTTCTGCTTAAAATCCACTTTGGTTGGTGAGTCCCATGTGCATCCACATCCGTCTCTTCAGGCAACTCTTTTCTTTTTTCCTTGCCTCTCCTACCTTTTGAAAAAGGAAATGATCATTGAGCCTAGGTCCTGTGGACTAGCCCCACATCATCAATACCGGATGGACCCTTCCAACCCAGAGCCAGCAGCCAAGGAGGCAGAGCCCTCTGGCCTGACACTTGCTCCACCTGGAGTGCAACTCTGACCCCTCTTCCCCGCTTCAGGGAAGGCTGGCTACTCTGCTGACTCCTCCTTGAGGCAGACTTCTCTCCAGCCACCCACAAACCAGGTGATGGGTGCCTAGACTCTATGTCTGGGCAACCCCTGGAGGCCTCTGAACTGTAGGGGTGGAAGCTGAGGAGGGAGGTGGCTTCCTGTTGATCAATGCCTAGGGGGTCTCATACATCATGCCCCAGGCAGGTGAGGAGGTAGGGGATCCTGGCCTGGCAGGCCCCACATTTCTGCCCTGTCTGCCTTCGTGCCTTTCCCTACCTCTCAGACATGGAATGGCACACACCTGCCCAGACTGGGGCAAGGCATTCAGGCTGGCTAGCCACCTAAGGCGGCACCAGAACATGCAAGCCAGCCTGAGGCCCTTCCACTAAACTCTGTGCCCACAGCATTTCAGTGAAGCCAGGGAGCTGGCCCATCATGGCCGTGTGCCCTGAGGCGATCGTCCCTATCATTGCCCCATCTGTAGGCTTAGCTTCACTGAGGGCAACACCCTATGGCGACATGCCTGTAGCAAGCACCCACCACCCCCAGATTCTCCCAGTTCCCTCGAAGGCCCAGGCATGGACCCACCCTGGCTGGAGACAATGCTCCCAGAGCTGTCCCCCAGCCCAGATCCACCCCAAGTGGGTACTGAGGAAGATATAGAGTAGTCCCCCAGCCTGGACACTACTCCTGGAGACCTGGAGGAGGAACCTGAGCAATCCCTGAATTCAGATGCTGCCTGGCCAGCCCCAGAAGATCTGGAAGAAAAACCAGAATGATGGTCCTGGCCCAGACCTCCCTCCACAGGTTCCCTGCCTAGAACAAGCTGACATGAACCTGTCTGGGGTTGGGCCTGCAGAAGACCAAGATTGATCCTCCAGGTGAGAGAAACAAACTAGCTTGTCTGATCATTCTCCACCCCATCCCCCAATCCCAAGAAGACCCAGAGCAATCCCCTAGTTTGGATTTACCCTGGGCAGAATTCAGTGAAGTCTGGGGGTGATTCCCCAGCTGGGAGTAGCACCTGAGGATCCCAAGGAGGCCAAGGGTCCCCGGCTCTGAAGTGGTTTTAGCTGAGCCAGGGCTTGGGATGATGGGAGCCTAGGTGTCTGGGAAGGGGAGGAGGGAAGTCTAGCTCTAAGAGGAGAGATGAGACTCTTTTCTCAGAACTGGATTGGGGGTGGATATGGGGCCAAGGAAACAAATGTGTCTGTCTGCCAGGCAAAAAAATGGCTAGAATTGATAATATTCTTGGGTTTTTACCTACCAGGGCACACATTCTATAACTATATCTACAAAACTCTCTTTACAAAAGTAAAGATGTTTCCAGGGAAATAGAGAAATATTGTTTATTTTTTTTTACCATTTTAAAAAATATTGCTGAACTAGGATCTAATTATTTGTTGTTTTAACTGCAGTCACAATTTTAACTGCAGAGCCATCTGACTCAAAAAATGTTTTAATGTATATAAGTAGTATTTTCAAGTCTGCTAAATGGTAATAAATTTCATTTTTTTTTCAATATTTGATGATCTCCATATCCAGTGCATTCCTCAGTCTCTTTTTCTCTTTCTGTATGTCTGTTTCATTCTGTCTCTGTCTGTCTGTCTGTCTGTCTCTCTCTCTCATTGTCTCTTACTCTCTTTCTCTAACTATCTATCTCTGTCATTTGGAAATTTAAGCCAATTCAATAAACTTTTATTAGATAACTACCCTGTACTAGCAAATTTACTAATTTTGTGTAAATAAGATATTCATGATATAAATATAAAAGACTACAGTAAATCAGTCTTTGGTCTTTTTCCCCCTCTCATCCTCCATATTTCCCTTTACATTTCTCCATAACCTCACATATTTGCACCTTTCTATTGCTATCTCTACTTCCTCTCCTCTCATCTTTTTTTACACCTCTCTGCAATATGGATTCTTTCCTCATTGTTTAAATGAGACTACTATCTCAAAATTTGCCAATGACCTATTAATACCCAAATCTAAAAGCCTATATTCAGTTTTCATTCTTTTTGATGCTCTGCATCTTTCTGGACTGCCAAACACTCTTTTCCATTTTCTTTCTTTCTTTTTATTTTTAGGTCTACATTTTCTACCTTCCTTCATCCCCCCCCCCACCACCACCATTGAGAAGTATTTTAAACATTATATATGTGAAGTCATTTAAGATATATTTTCACCTTTACCATCTTACAGAAAAAAGCAAGAAAATAAAGAGGAAAAAGATGCTTTGATTTGCATTCAGAATCCATCAGTTGTCTATTTGGAGCTAGATAGCATTTTTATTTATAAATCCTTAGAAAATTTCATAGATCATTGTAGTGATCTAAGTTGTTAAGTTATCCACAGCTAAGTATTTTTACATTATTTCTGTGAGTATATACATTATTCTCATGATTTTACTCACTTCACTTTGCATGAGTTCATATTAGACTTCCCAGGTTTTTTTCCCAAAATCATACCCTTTGCTACTTCTTGTAGCACAGTAGTTTTCCATCACAATTATATGCCATAACTTGTTCAGCCTTTCCCCAGTTGATCATTATCTCCTCAGCTTCAAATTCTCTGCCACCACAAAAAGAGCTGCTATAGTTTTTATACATAGGTTCCTTCCCAGCAATTTTTAAATTTCTTTGTGATACAGACCAAGTAGTGATGTTCCTGGGTCAAAGATGACTCTGAAAGAATGAGGCTGACTCCACAGAACTCTGCCTCACTTAAATACAATTCACATGTGTCAAGACATCATTTATGATGTCATTGGTCTACTTTGATAACAGATAATTTCTCTAATATTAAATCCTTAGCTACTTATGTGTATCAAGTATATACTTTTCTCTTATATGAAAGATAAAGTTGTCTCTGAAATGTCTCTTTTTCCCATTTTATTCTTTTCTACTCTCTGTTCCCAAACTGACCAAGTCTAAGCCAATTTCAATGTGATAATACACAGCTATCATTTCTTAAGCATCTTGTTCTTTTTCAGAAAAAAAGACAAATAAAAGCAAGTATCTTTAATTCTTCAGCAGATTGTTATATGGGATGGACTGAAGACCATTCAACCTTCTGAGATGTCATTTTCCCTCCAAGTTCTATTAATGCTCTGCGTTTCAAGAAAGAAGCACAATACCCCAGATATAGTTCAACTAGAACAGAGAACAACAGAATCATTAATTCCTTATTGCTGTAATCAGGGTCTCTCTAACTGCAGCCTGATATTAAAATTATTTTCTTGGCTGCTATATCATGGTTGATTTACATTGGAGTTGGAGTATATCCCTCAATCCCCTTTCCAAACAATATTTTCAGTCTATCCATGCATTCTTCAAATTTTGTTTTGAGATATATTTTCAAAAAACAACAAAAAACCAACAGACATGGATTGGTATATTTAATTTTTTACACCATTTTTGTTTCAAAATTCCTCCCTTACAAATATATCTATCTATTAGTATAGAGAACAACAAAGAAAAAAAGTTTACCAAAACTCATGCAATACTTAAAACTGACAGGATATGAAATTTCTCAACTATAGCAAGAAATGGAGAGAGATATGTTTACTCATCTCCCCACTGGAGCTAAAACTTTGGCAACATAATTACAAAATGTTTGGTTTCATTTATATACTTCTTTCAATTTACCTTGCCATAAATCATGTGTATAGTGTATTCTATTTCTCATTCCCCTCACCCTACAACAGGTAATATGCCTTTCCATGCAGCTTTGAATTCTTCAAATCCATTGTTTTTTTTCTTTTAAAAAATAGGCCATTACATTGGTGTGCTAAAATTACTTTAGCTATTCCCCAATCAACGACTATGTTAAGTGGTTATTTGATATCCAAATATTTGATGCTATACTCACTTATTTGATATTATAAAAAGAACTATGATAAATATGTTGGTATAAATTGGATCTTTCTCTTTTAAATCTAAGCATATAAGATTAGGAGTGGGATCTTTGGATCAAAGATCATAGATATCAAAATCACTTTCTTAGCATAACTTCACCTTGCTTTCCAGGTTTGCTGGAACAATTCACATCTCTGTCAAAAGATTATTATTGCATCTCTTTACAAGAAGGGAAGCATGGTGTAGTGGGGAGAAAGTTGCCAAATTAAATTCCTGTCCTAAATTGTTCGCATATTGACCATGTGACATATATAAGCAAGTCATGTAAACTCTCAGTGCTAAAGAAAACTCTCTAATGTTGTAAGTTGCATAAAAGGCACCAATCTCATTTGGTAGAGGCAGTTTCTTTAACCAGGAGTAATTCATACCAAGGTTATCACATACATAGGCTCTGTAGCTATGCTTTTCTTTTTTTCTATCTAGAGAAAGAACTTCGTAGTAATTAGGACTTCCAAAGATAGTACCAAGCCACCTTACAATGTTCTTTGCTATTGGAGCAATACATAATTTTCAGAGGCTGTAGGATGACTTGTCAAGGACATTTTAGAATGGATTTATGATTTAGGAAGGGGTTAGGTAATTGTAAATGCTTCAAAATCAAAGATTCTATGTTTCTATAATATTATATTTAAAAAAATAGAAGCTCAAGGCTGAGATCTTAAATAAGGATCACATCTTCATAATGATATATCCAAAGTATGGCCATGATTGTAAATTGCAGCAAGGATAGTGGATACAAAGGTCATTATCATTTAAGCAGGCTAAGTAATGATGAGGCTGAAGTTAAAAAAAAAAGATAGAAATAAGGCCATGGCTGGAAGACACTGAGAATACAAAAGATGTCATCATTGGATTATTGAAGCATTGATATTTGGAAGAAGATGATACAAACACCTGTCATAAAACTGCAGCCACAAAAGGTAATGCAAAATCTGAAAATTATACATAGTTACGCTCATTTAAAAGTTAGTTTTGTAATTCATCATTTTTCCCTATGCTTTCTTACCTAAATCTTTGTTAGTTTTTGTTTCTTTTTTTACAGATGGGGAAAATAAGACTTGAAGGACTCCAATCTTCACTCATAAGGCATTTCAGAATATATGAGTGTGTGTGTGTATACATACACATGTATATTTACACACACACATATATGTGTGTATAGCTACACACATATCTTCTAAAGCACAACAATATTATTTTAAAGCATAGGTATCAATTTCTCTAAATAAAAGGTGATTTCACTGCTTTTAAACAGAGATAGATAAATAAAGGATGGCTATTCATAAAAGAAAATACAATGCCTTAGCTGACCTGGAGGGATGAAGAAAGAAATACCGAATGGGACTTCATTTCTGGGCTTACCCCATATGATTACTATGAAAAAACATTTAAATTTCATCATTTACCAGAAATACCTCTTTATCCCCTGAAATACACACACAAACATACATACATTTACATATACATATACATAGATGCATATACATATGCATATACATATGCGTATACACATACACATACATATACATATATGCATATATACACACATATGTATGTATGTTAGGAAGTTAGGAAGCAAATGTGAGGCAATCTTGGGAGAATTTTTTAAGTAGGTTTTCAGCTAATGTGTTTGTAGAAAGGGGAAAAGACATAATTGTTAAATTCCTTTGTCCTTATTCCAAGATCAAATGAAAATGGCATTGTCGGTGAGAATAGATGTTGGTGTCTTTTACAAAGATGTTTCAGAAAATAAAAAGTTTGAAGATTTTTGGTGTCTTTTGTTTCTTTCTGCAAACTAAATACAGATACACATTTCAAGAAAAAAATATTTTTGTGTGGAAATGAGCAAAGGAAACAGTGACATCTACAGTAGTGAGTGTTAACATAAGAGTTATGACTGTAATCCATCATCAGCTTTACACATCTTTTTCATCTTCAGCCTAGAAAGCATTACCACAGATGCTGCTTATATCCTAGTATACTATCTAAATGATGAGAGGTGAATCATTCAAAACCTCCTTAATATAATGAGAATGGAGAAGTGTACTGCAGCTCCTGCTAAAAAAATAGATTGCCTTCTATTTAAGTGATACATAAAATATAGATGGAGTAGTGTTGCTTTCTTCATGAGGAAATGAAGAAACCTTCTTCATGTTGGAAATGATGTTAGATTATGTGAATTTTTTCAAAACAAATCAGGAAAAATGCTTATTTTCTTCTTACCTTAGATATTTTCCACAATTCTCTCTTTGTTAAAAGCCAAAGAATGGGAAGCCAGAGGCAGGGAAAATAAAAATTCCACATTCAATATTACAGCTTCTGTGAAGTGAATTTGCTCTGCTTCCCTCACGGATAAATAGGTAGATATAGTTCTGCTCCTAACAGTCTCCCAGCTGCTCCTCAGAATTCACCTACCTTAGATCCATACTTTTTAAATATGTAGTTTCAACCTTACTTCCCAGGCCACTGATCAGAATTATGTATTATTTACAACTAGGCCTGGCCATAGCCATGTTCAGTGAACAGCAGAGTCAGGAAAACGTCAGACCTGGATTGGGTTGGAGATGGTTCCTCATGTTAGAGGTGTCCAGAATCAAAAGGTAAAGTTCTAAACAGGCAGAATCAGGCCTAGGGCAGCCCCCTAATTGGCTTAGGAAAATTTTCACATAGATATCCTATTCTGGACCGGTCTAAGGAAGGAATTTGTACTGAGGTTGGGTAAGATCAAACTGCAGTTTATTCACCTGGCCATGGTCTATTGTCTGCTTTGGAGGACTTTGGATCATTCATCCTGAGCTGTCCTGGATCCTGAAAGTCATCTGGATTAACCTTAACATTTTACACATGAGGAAACTGAGGAACAGAAAGAAAAAGTACCCAATGTCATACAGGTAGAAAGTGGTAGGGATGAAATTGAACACAAACATTTACCTCAAGACAGTGCCCTTTCTACCATACCACATTGTCAGTATCCTGTTGATCAGCAAGCTCACTAATTTATATTGATAGTGTCATTAGGTAGATAGAATAGGGGCCTTGGCCTCAGAAAGATCTGTGTCTGAATTCCCTCCCGTGCACTTAATCGCTATTTTATCCTGGACAATTCACTGTGCTTCTCTGCTCATCACTTTCTCTATCTCTAAAATGGATATAGTAATATATATTAAGAGATTCACCTGAAATAGTGATATTAAAGAAAAATATTCCATCTTGAAGTGCTAAAAAATATGATGGTTGATTTTTCATGTGGAGCTCAGAAAATATTCATCTCAGAGCTTTCCAGTCTTTGTCAGACAAAAAGGCATTGATCATAGGATCATAGGAATGAGAATTGTATGATCCTAGAAAGCATAGAGTACATTTAGAGAAGAAGAGAATAGATGCCTCTAGCCTTATCGTGGGTGCTAACATCTTCAGCGTATGGCAGGGCCTTAATCCCTTGGGTGCTATTTGTCTGGGAACAGGGCTCCATCTGGGACCAGAATTTGTCATTACTCTTACTAGACTATAATACTGTCACTTTGCCTTGAACATCAAGCTAGACAAATGCTTATTGAATTAATTGGGGTGGGGGCGGGGAGAGAGCTAGGTGGTGCAGTGAATAGAGTACCAGTCCTGGATTCAGGAGGACCTGAGTTCAAATTTGGTCTCAGACACTTGACACTAGCTGTGTGACCCTAGACAAGTCACTTAACCTGGATTGCCTCATCAAAAAAAAAAAGAATTGAGTTGAATTGCATTAGCTTTCCACTACACAATCTAATATTTAAAAATGTCTTCAGTATTTCTACCCTCAGTATAGCAATTATTGCTTTACATTTCTTGATATGTTGCTTGTAATTGTTTCTAAGTCAGTTTACAATCCTTTATAGTAGAGAAATCCACTTTTCAGTAAGTTTACAACACAGTAGAATTGATTTGGAAGAGACAAACATAAATACACACATACATATACATATTTATATATATATATATATATATATACATGCATACATTTATATATCCATATGTGTTATACACCCATATACATACATATGCATGTACACACACTCACACACACACACACATATATAATAGTCTGCTTTAATGTATAGTTTTAACTATATTTCTAAGCCCAGTTTTCAGAAGTATATATGGAACATATATGCCAATGCATGCATGCATGTATATAACATATATGTATAATGTGTGTATATACACATGAAATAAATTGAGAATTAAAAGTCTGTTTACTTATGTGGACTCTCCTAAGAAATATACATTTGTGATAATATAGGAGATTCATGCCAAAGTTGTCTTATGTGTCCAAATCACGAGACAATAACCTGCTGTTTTGGGACAATAATGCTTTCCTGTCTCTGCTTCCTTTGAAGGTGTTTGGACAAAGGGAAACATATATTACAAAGACCAGAAAAGATCCAGATTATGGTGGAATGAAGAAAAACACACAAAGCATGGGTTTGTTTCATTTGGCTGTCCCCTCCTCCCCAATCTGAAAGAGGTTTCCTTGGCAACCATTTCATAGGAAGTCCCAAAGTAAAACTATTAACATAGAATTTTTTTGTTGACTTCCACGGTTTCTGCATTTTACAACCTGTCCCCTACTGAGGTTACATTTTTTTCTTTTTATTTTCCTTTAAAGGGGTGTTTTTGTTTGTTTTCTGAACATAGTATAAAAGCAAATATGTTTAAAACATATTTAAATTTCTTTACAATGTCATTTTGAACATTCCATTGACTAAGTCATTCTCTTGGATTGTCTCAAAGGATTGTGTTATCATAAAATTCTTTTTTTTTCTGTCTTTTTTGCTGGATCGTCATCCGTTTCATGCCCACTCTCCCATTGGGAACTGCCTATTGGACAACTCAAACTTAAATTCAACATGTCCAAGACAGAACTCATTACTTCTCCTCACCCCAACCTTCCCCTCTTCTTAATTACCCTATTACTATCAAAACTACCATTATCTTTCCAGTCACCCAAGGCTCACAACCTGGACTCCTCACTTTCCCTCTTCTCCCCCACTCCTGCAATGGCCAATCATTTGACAAATCCTACCACTTCTACTTTCCTGACATCTCTTGTATATGAACCCTTCTCTTCTTTGACATTGCCATCCCTCTGGTTCAGGCCTTCGTCATCTGGACTATTGCAATAACTTGCTTATTGGGCTCCCTGACTTAAGTCTCTCTTCACTCCAATCTATCCTCCATTCAGCTGTAAATTTGATCTTCCTAAAGCATGGGTCTAACCATATTACCTCTTGTCACCTCCATTCAGTAAACTCCAGTGTCTCCCTTTACCTCCAGGGTCAAATATAAAATTCTCTCTTTGGCTTTTAAAGCTTTTTTATAACCTGGCTATTTTCTGCCTTTTCACTCTTCTTACTTCCCTTTATGTCCTCTCTGGTCCAGTGACTCAAGCCACTTTCTTGTTTCCCTCCTCCCTTGTTAGGGCACTATATCACAGTTTAAAGAGCACTGACTCTGGCATCAGAAGACTTGGGTTCAAGTGCTATCTCTGACAGTATGTGTAACATTAAACTTTCATCTCGCTGGACTTAGTTCCTTCCTTATTTTTTAAATTAATTTTTTTCCCAATTCTCAAGCATTTAGTTTTGACACCTTGAAAAACTTTTCTTGATGTTTTTTTTTTTTCTCTGAAACACCTATCACTTTCAGATGTTGCTCTCTTTTGTAACAAAGCAGAACAAAGCAATACATTGGCCATGCCTGACAATATATGCCTCATTTCTTGCCCATAGTCTTCCAGTTCTTTTCAGGGAAGGACAACTTATTGAGGATGTTATGGAGGAAACTCATTCTTCAAGGTGGAGTCAAACTAGCTGTTCTCTCTTTCAACTGTGAGGTCCAGTGATTTTGTGATTCTGTGATTCCACCCCATTTGGACTTCGTTTATTTATTTATTTTTCGTTTTCAACTTTGATTTCCACAAGATTTTGAGTTACACATTTTCTCCCCATCTCTACTCTCCCCCACCCCAAGATGGCATAAATTCTGATTACCCCATTCCCCAGTCTACCTTCCCTTCTATCACCCCACTCCCCCCCCATCCCCTTTTCCCTTACTTTCTTGTAGGGCAAGATAGATTTCTATACCCCATTGCCTGTATATCTTATTTCCCAGTTGCATGTAAAAACAACTTTTTTTAAACATTTCTTTTTAGAACTTTGAATTCCAAATTCTCTCTCTTCTTCCCTTCCCACCCACACTCCTTGAGAAGGAAAGCAATTCAACATAGGCCACACATGTATCATTATGCAAAACACTTTATAATGAAATTCTTTTGCATTGTATAGTTACATACAGAAATTTCCTTTTTTTTCAAATAGGTAGGAAGAGCAAATTAGGACTTATAAAAGAGTCACATCTGGTCCTATTTGGTTATTCATTTTATCTTATTCTTGAAGGGACTCCAAGGATCCTTTTTTCTGTTTCATATGATTTCAGTCCATACCAGTCTGGAAACCATCACGTATGTTGGTTCTATATCCATGAGCTTTCTTGAGAGATGTCTGTGGGTATTCACTGCTTTAAGCAATTTGTAAATGAGAAAATTTGAAGTGATCATAGGATCACTAATTTAGAATTGAAAGGAATCTTGGAGGTCACTTGTCCATCTAGAAAAGCTAACATTCTCTTTTTACAGAGCAGAAAAACCAAGGCTCCGTGTCATGAATAAGATCACACAAGTATTGAGGGGGGAAAGTAAGTACTGGAAACAAAGTTCTAGGACTCTAAACTCAGTACTCTTTTTCAAAAACCATTTATTGTTTGGTATTTTCTAAGATGACTTGTAGAAATATATTTTTTTATCCTTGCCAACATAATCAAAATTAAACAACCTCCCAAGGAAATAGTCTGATTAAGAAACAGAAATTCATTTATTTGTTTTTATTTTCCTTAAGGCCAGTAAGGGCCAGTTCCCTCAGAAGTACTTTTAGAAACCCATTTTCTTCTGATGTCACATTAAGTTAGGAAGAACCATATCCGTGTTGTATGGTTTCAATGAATTTCAAACCATTAGTTGAAGGATATTTTATTGCTTGTTTTGTTTGGATTTTAGAATTGGCCTAAGAAAGCTATTTCTTTATTTATTCCTGGGCCTTAGATTTTCATTTGTTTGTTTTCTTTTGTTTTGTTTTTGTTAGTTTTTTTTTGTTTGGTTGGTTTGTTATACCTCTGGTTGTTACCAGGCATTATTGGTTCCCTTTGGAACATAGAAATAGGCATGAAAAACCTTAATGGGGATAAAAGTATTTAAAAGATTCCCAAAGTTATTCCTTTCCATACTAATAAGTGTTTATATTAAAATGATAATAATTTGTTTATAATAGCTCACATACTATGGAAAGTAACAGAGGAAACAAAAGAATATCATTGTGATAGATGAGGATTTTTTTAGAAAAAAAAATCTACTAATACAGGCAGCAATAAAACACATGCCAAGATGATGCATCCATCATGTATACATATATGTATGTATGTATGTATGTATGTATGTGTATATATGCATGTATATATAGGGGCATGTATGTACACATACATAGTATGTGTATATATGCATTCACATATGTATGTATATGCATGTGTCCACACATAGAAAAATATATCTATACATGCATGTATATCAAGCATATATGTATACATGCAAAAATATGCAGAATGTGGGTCGTGTACAAGGTTAATTAATGCAAGGATTTAAATCACATCTTATATTTACCATGGAGACTTTGATGTGTGTTACTCAGAAAGGAAATGTGGCTATGAAATAAAATATCTTAATTTAAAAAAAATTCAAACTACATAATGTAGCAAAATGAATTATTCTCACTTCAAGAAATTAAAAAATGAAGGTGCAAATGGTGGAGATAAGTATAGTGGAAGCATTTATATAAGTATAATGTAAGAAAAAGGAGAAAATATTTTATCATTGGACTGTGGACCACCTACACAAGATTTTCAAGAATAAAATTTTCATGACAGAAATACATGATTTCAATTATGGAAGAAAATGGCCATCTGAAGATATGGGTGTGAATGCACACAGAGATAATTAAATACCTTTTAAATTCTGGTTTCCAAATTTCAAAAAGAACATTGAAAAACTTATTCCTAAAAAGGCAGACAGTGTGTTAAAGGCACTCAAGGTAACGTCATATGAGCATCAGGTGTAGAAACTTAGAATGTTTAATCTTTCAGGGAAAAAAGACTTTGGGAAAGTCTGATAGCTACATTTAAGTTCCTCAAGGATTAGCAAATGGGATAAGGCATAAAACACTTATTCTGCTTGGCCTTTTAAGAAAGAACTAAGGAAAATTGATGAAATAAATGGAGGTACATTTTAGTTTGATGTCATGAAAAATTCTTAACAATAGAGCTATTAAAAAGTTGACTAGGTTGCCTCTAGACTATGTGATGTCTTCATTATTGGGAAGCTTCCAATAGATTTTGGGTCCATATGTTTGTTTAGTCTTAAGTTGTACTACTACATGGCCTTGGAATTCCTTTCTAACTTTCATGTACTGTGATTCCTTAGAAAACAAAACAAAGAAACCTGAAATATAAGTCCAAATGAAATAAAATATCTACTTTTCTAACTTTTATACTTAAAACTCTACTAATGAAGAAATTTTTTTACCCTTTTATTATTTTTATCTTCAGGGCCTTCTCATATTATAATCTTTTAAGGTCCAACTATTTAAATATTGTATGCACAATATTTTCACTTCTTATTAAGGGTCATGGTCTTTCAATTATCTCTATTCAATGAAAGTGACCTAATTCTTTCTTCTTTCTAATTTCAGTCAACCTGTGATCTACTCTGTCTTTACTTCTCTATTCTATGATTTTTCTGGGGGCAACTCTTTCCCTTTTTTATTGTTTTCCACTCATGTCCAAATCCCCATGACCCCATTTGGAGTTTTCTTGGCAAAGATCCTGTAAGGTTTGCCATTTCCTTCTCCAGCTCATTTTGCAGATGAGGAATTGAGACAAACAGAGATAAGTGACTTGCCCAGGGTCCCACAATTAGGATGTGTCTGTGACAAGAAGATGAGTCTCGAGTCTAGGCCCAATGCTCTATCTATTGTACCAAGTAGCTCCACTATTCCCTGTTTCTCCACTGATAAATGGTGAAACATTCTTTAATTCCTCTAGCAACCCAATTCCCCTTCACAACCCACATTGGACTTTATTTAAATGTAGAGATGACAATTAACTCTGTATATTCCTGAACTGTAAAAGTGATCAATAAACTTCATTAAAAGAAAACTAAGGGAATGTAGCATCACTGTGTCTGACCCAGCTCTTTGTAATTTACTGCCTGGAGTTGTCTCCAGGTGGATAACTCAGTATGACTCAGATATATTATTTTTTACCAGAAATCTCACTGTTTTAATACACAACCAATATTGTTATTATAACAAATCAATACCATATAATTAGAAGAATCATTCAACTATTAGATTTTCTTAGAACTGCAAATGCCATGATAAATTCTATGCAATCATTCAGGCCTAACCCATCACTTGAAAGCACTCCCCCAATTTTCATTTTCTGCATCTTTCTCTGTCTTCAAGAGTTAGCTTGGAACTAATCTCTTCTTTCTTCACTGATCCTCCTCTGTTAAAAATGTTCTTTTCCTCAAATGGTCCCAGAATACCTTTTTAAATAAGTTTTTCCTGTGCCTACATGACCCTCTGCTTTATATTATACTTTTCTCTGTGAATTTCATGTTTGTCCAACTATAATGAAAGCTCCTTAAATTCAGAGATTTTGTGCATGTGTTTTTCTGTAATCATTTTTACCTTCACCACTTATCACAACCAGTCGGTATGGGACATTGTTATTAGATGTTTGTTGAATGAATAAATGAGAAAAGAAAAAAAATATATATGTGAAAAAGATGTTAAAACTTTTAAGTTTGTACTGTTTGTTACTATATTACTATTTTGCTTAATAAAATAGTTTAATCTTCAAAAAATCCACGTAGATATGAACACCACCAACATGCCCAATGCATAAATTTAAATCAATTCAATTTGATAGAAGAGGCATTTATTTAAACTTTTTTTTGCAAAAATAAGTGGGCATAGAAGGATTGGGTTTTACATTCTCTCTCTCTCTCTCTCTCTCTCTCTCTCTCTCTCTCTCTCTCTCTCTCTCTCTCTCCCTCCCTCCCTCGCTGCCTCTCTCTCTCTCTCTTCATCTATATCCCATTATGATTTTTATGAGACAGCATCATGATGGCACAGTGGGAAAATGATTGGTTTTATAACCACAAGACAAAGATGATGTAATATTAAAATCCTCAGTATTAGAATAACTGTAAAATGTTAGGTTCATCAATAAACTCCGATGGGAACTATGAATTTTTCTAACAATTTTGAAAACAAATTGGAATTATTTAAAGAAAGTCACTAAATTTCCATATCTTTTCTTTTCTACCTTGGGAGCCAACTATTGGTCATGTTCCCCAAGGAAGCCTATATTTACCATATTATTCATATCAGTACTTCCTATGATATAAAGAACTGGAAACAAAGTGGATACTCATCAATTAGATAATTGCAAAAATGTGATATATTTCTATTAGTTGAATATTTTGCCATAAAAATAACAAATATATGCATACATACATTCAGGGACATAATATTTATATGAAATGTTTCAAAGTTAAATAAAGAGAAAGAAGAGAGCAGTATTTGTAATGACTACAACAATGTGCATAGAAACATTAAAATGAAGTTGATTTGATTACTTTAAAAGAATTCTAAACATTACATACTTAATAAAATGGACACACAGACACAGAATAAAAAAGATTGCACAAGAATCTGAATGCCTCTGTTGCGCACAGCTTGTTTTTCTTTGTTCTTTTTTTTAAATTTAATCTATATTTAGATTAACCTATAGATTTTAAAATTGCCCTGCTTATCGGTCTTCTTTTTTTTCCCTTCTGTCAATTATTCATAATGACCAGTGTCAGCCCTGGTGAACTGTTGATCAAACGTGTCTCCCTTATTTTAATTAAGTATTTTGTCATTGTTGTTTGTTCTTTGTTCTCAAAGAAGACAATATGACATATTGTTGGATGCTATAGCTATGTTTGCTGTTTAGGTTTACAAACATTTCTTTTTTTTACAAGGGAATATTAAATAAGAGTTAAGTGAGGACACATGCTGAAATGGGTATACAGTCAAAATAAGATTCTTCATTAAAATGTAAACACAAGAAAATGAAATTTACCCCTACATACGCACTCTGTTGGTAATCTTTTAATTTCTACCATCACAACACTCTCATGTAATTCCTCTTCTCTATAGTTACACAACCACAACCCTACTATATAAGCATAACACTTCTTTTTTTCTTCCAATTTCTTTTCTTTTTTTTTTTTTTTTTGGAGAGGGGAAGCCAGGGCAATTGGGGTTAAATGACTTGCCCAAGGCCACACAGCTAGTAAATGTGTCAAGTGTCTGAGGCCAGATTTGAACTCTGGTTCAAATCTCTCTCTGGTCTGAGGCCAGATTTGAACTCAGGTCCTCCTGACTCCAGGTCCAGTGCTCTACTCACGGAGCCATCTAGCTGCCCTGTCCATATCACTTCTTACCTCGATTATTTCAATAGTCTCCATACTCTCTCTGTATTTCTGTCTCTGTGTCTGTCTCTCTGTCTCTGTCTGTCTCTGTCTCTCTCTGTATTTCTCTCTGTCTCTCTGTCTCTCAAACACACACACACACACACACCCCTCAAAACCAGTGGCCCTCTGTTACTTAGAGGAGAAGACATGAATTCTTCTCATTAACCTTCAAAGGCTTTGACAATCTTATACCTTCCCCTACTGCTTCAGACTTCCTCTTAGTCCTCCAATCACGGTGACCTTCTTTCGGTTCCTCACACCTGATACCTCATCTCTCATCTCTGTCACTTCGTCCTGTCTGTTGTCTCTGACTAGCATGCTTTCTTGCCTCAACTCTATCTCCTAGTCTGAAACCTAGTGATCTTAGATAGCTCAAATCTCACCTTCTGAAAGTGGCCTTACCTAATTTTCCTGAGTCTTAGGGTTTTCCCCACTGAGGTAATATTAAATTTGTTATTGTTGTTCAGTTGTTTCAGTCATGTCTAACTCTTCATGACTCCATTTAGGGTTTTCTTGACAAAGATGCCATTTTCTTCTCCAGATCATTTTCTGTATGGTAAAACTGAGGCAATCAGGGTTAAGTGATTTCCCAAGGTCACACAGCTAGTAAGTGTCTGAGGCCAGATTTGTACTCAGGTCTTCTTGACTCCAAGCCTGGTGCTCTATGTACTTCACTACCTAGTTACCCATTCACACAGTCACATTACATTAACATTTTCTATATCTTTTAGATCGCTATATATTTTGTATCTTTTATGCACAAAATTATTGACATAGTGCTTCCCTGATTAGAATATTGAAGGGTAGAGATCATGCTTTGCCTTTCCCCACCTAGTGCTCACCGCAATGCCTGACACAGATTAAATACTTCATAAAATCATTGTTGACTTGATTGGTTAATAGGGGGTAGTTATCAGAGTCAGAGGTATTCTATTAGCCTGTGTTCATTTTAATGACATAAAATAGCAAGTATATTTTGCAATTACATAAATTTTATCTGTATATATAAAATATATATCAATCCATCATATATAGTATATATATAATATTTTAGTAGTCAAATGAAAGTATACATGTATATGTATATTTATATATATATATATATGCATCTATATATACACATATATGCAGATATGGTGAATGTATTGCTGAGAGTATGAGATACACAATTTGGTTAATGTTTGTATCATCTTTGATTTTAGTTTTCAGGAGTGAATATGTGAGAAAAAATTAAACCTGATTGGTTAATTTAATCAACTTTTTTCAGTCTTTTAATATATATATCTCCTGAACCAATATGTTCAACATCTACTTCACTTATTATTTCTTTTGTAAAACAATGACGCAAAGTCATTAGTTTTTGAAACTGCATATAGAGCAAAAATGTGTCAACAGTAATGCAAATCATATAATCATTCAGAATGATAAATTCAAGCAGATGTGACGGAGAAAAATACTGAAAATTGCCAACTGTGCATGTCTATGTTTTGATGTGAGTTTGGAAAGAATGTTCCCATTTAAAAGAAGATAGATGGCATTAAAGCAGCCTAGCATGCAGAACAAGGAAGGCCATTGTCCTGCTTTACTCTGTCCTGCCTAATCACATCTCTGAAAGTGTATTCAATTTTGGAAGCCACGTTTTGGAAAGAATATTGATAAGCTGGGAACTTTCCAGAGAAGAGTGATCAGGATATTGAAGTCCATGAAAAGAGAAAATGTTTTGCAGAAATTAGTGAAGTTTAGCCTAGAGAAGAACAGATTTGATAGACTTGTTGGGGTTCAACAAAGGTTTTAGGATGAGAGCTATAGCTGTGTTCCACCATTTGAAGGGTGTCATATACAAAATAAATTGAATTAGTTGACCCCAAATGACTGAATAAGGAACACTTGGAGAAAATAGAAAGGATGCAAATTTAAACCTGGTAGTGAAACACACACACACACACACACACACACACACACACACACACACACACACCCAAACAACCAAAGAACAACAAAATTCCATCAAATGGAATTACCTCAGAACTGAAAGGGGTTATTTGTCAGGCAATGCTATTCATTTTGTTTGTATTTCATTCTGAATAGGACCAATGACATCAGGAAAGTGATGTCTTGACATGCAAGTGAATTGAATTTAAGGGAGGGAGGGCTCTGCAGTCACCAGCCTCACTCTCTCCTCCAGATTAATCTGGGTCTAGGGGCAAGATATAGATCAGGATGACTGGAGATGGCCCCACCTGTCAAGCAGTAGGCTACCCCCTTACCTATGTATAAATTAAGATCAAGTGATCACACAGCTTGTATGTTGTAGACATTACACACAATCCACCCCACACTAATGGGAGTACAATATGGCTATTATTAGAAGTCGAATGAGGTTGGACTTCCACTGATATTCAGTGATGCTTTTGTTGCAATTGTCATTAAAGTATGAGACTAGGTATAGTTCAAAGCAACATTTTACTTATCAGTTTACAATTATAAAGTATTTGTGTATGCAGATACAACTAAAACAACTTGGAGAATTAAGCTGATTTCCCAAGTTGACTCACAGGCCCCCTCTGCACCTTTCAAATATCATTCTCCTGAATCAGAAAGATAATCATTTTGTTTTGTATGCTACTTTCCACAGAATTACAGATTAAAGAAACATTTCAGAGTGATATTCAATATCCGAGTGACCTTGAGAAAATATTTTATTTTCCTTGGGCTCAATTTTCTCATTTCCAAAACAGGGGCACTATGATGAAGGGTCTCTGATATCCTTTCCATCATCAGATCTTTGACCCTATGAATCACAAGAAGTAAAAAGTTACTTTTTATAGTCTATAGAGGAAATTTCTTTCTTTCCCTTACAAACCAGAAACTCTTCAAATTGTGATTTATCGTATGAGACATATCTGCAACTGGCAAAGGAAGGAAGGAAGGAAGGAAGGAAGGAAGGAGGATGGAGCTAGTGTCTGAGCTCAGATTTTTTTTTCTGAATCCAGATCTAGTACTCTATCATACCACCTATTCTGAAAATATTTGGAAATGATGTTAGAAAGGATGCTCCTTAACACAAAATAAAAATAATAAGATATTATTTTTTCATGTAGAACAGTGAACAGCTTTAAAAGGGAAGAGATGTTAGCTGATAACTTGCATATTATCTACAACTCAGCTGCTTATGATCTCAAAAAAATGAACTTAGTGATACACTGACGTTCTATACTATTATTTCTTACTGTATGGGACATTCACTCTATTCATATTCTCTACTTCCTTATACATACTCTTTTCCTAATATTTCAAAGCTTCCAAGGATCTGTTATCTCCTCAAAGTGGGTACAACCTCCAGTTACGCAGATGGCCACCAATCCAAGTCTGCATATCTTACATGATCTTTTTGCATATCCTCTCATTGGTTTATCATTGATATTTTACCCATCATGCCTTACTGAAATTCTCAGAGTTGGAAGAAGCACATGGGTTTCCATTGTTTTTTGTTATTCTTGGCTTTTGTCCACCTTATTATATTTAATTGCGCATTTCTTTGATCACATGACTTATATCATCCCCTATGTAGTTTTTTTTAAATTCTGATATGTAGCTTCTACTCTTTTCCATCACATGACTTTCTACTCCCCTTTGAATTATAACCTTCAGTTATTCAGGGCATGGAGTGTTCCATTATTGATGGTCAGAGAGCCTCACAAGAAGGATGTTAGTATTAACAAAAAGGGCCTTTGTTTCAAGAAACTTGCAGGTCATAAAAGACACTTTGAAATTTACCAAAGGACCGCCAACTTATCTTCATTGAGGACACTTTGTTATCATTTTATGGTGTGTGTCCAAGAGATATAAACTTACATATCAGCCCTTAACATAGTGCCTAGCATTTGTAGGTAATGAATAGATTATAGTTGACAGAGAATACCATATCTATTGGTCTCATTCACTTAATTGCTTCCTATTTAGACAAACCAATCTCTCTTGAGTAATTGGGGAAATAGTTTGCAAGGCCATACAATGTTTTCTGAAACCTAAATATTTTATATAATTGAATTTATAAAATCAATTTATTTTTCTTATATGTATTTTGTTTTTAAAGGAAATAATGGGAATTTTTTTTTCTATTTAAACTCTAAATAAAGTGGCTTTGACTGTGGTCATTTTTTATCAGTTAGTTTTCCCCCAAGGGACCTAAAGAATAAAGATTTTGCTATTACTGTTTTAATTCTGGGGGATATAGCTATTCAAGGCATAACATTGGGAAGGGGAAGTTATGGGCCCAGAGTAGATATATTAAATGATATATTATTTGTAAAATCTTTAACAAACATTAAAGCATACTATTTGTGCTAGAAAGAAAAGTAGAAGTTGTGGTCATTGTTACAACAATATTGTACTAATTATTCTATTTATAAATACCAATGGTTTTTTTCAGAAATAAGTAGAAATGAAATTCAATGACTTTTTATTGTAAGCTTATTGTGATACTCAAATCTCATTGCTGTCTTTTGGTGATATATTTTTCAGGGGTAATATTGGAAATGTATTCAAGACTTTACTAAATATGCCCATCCTGGCAGCTGCAACTGCCATCCATACAACTCCCCTAATTATCCTCACTAATTACAGTTGGGATGTAGAAGTAGATACCGTGAGCTACATTAAAATCGAAGAAATTAAAACAGAGCCATTTTATGGAACTATTATGTTCTTTGAGGGAACCACAGATTTCAGAAAGGCATTAGCTAATTAAAAACACCAGGATAAATCTTGAATCAAGCATAAAAGCAAAAGGTTACTTTCACACTTGAGTGGTATATATCAAAAACATTGTTTTTAGCTGTTTGGTAAACTTTGTGGGAAAAGGATGAAAATTGAGAGAGCACAAGGAGGTATGTCCATTGTCCTGGAAGGTATTCATTTATCTCCTAAAGGATCATAGAGCAGAAAGGGACTCCATAATTCATCTAGTCCCATTTCATTTTATAGATGATGAAACTGAGGCTGGAGACATTAAGTGCATTGTCTTAATTCACATAAGCAATAAGTAGCCAAACCAAAAATAATTTGAACTTAGGCCCTATGATCTCAAGGTCAGTACTTTTTCTACTAAAGTAAATTGGAATCCAGAAAACCTAGATTCAAATTATAACTCAGACAATGAATAGCTCAGTAAGCATAGGAAATTCATTCTATAAAAGTAGATTGGTAGTATTGTAAATATAGATAATTAGGGGGGTGGAGCCAAGATGGCGGCTGGTAAGCACGGACTAGAGTGAGCTCCATACCCAAGTCCCTCCAAAAACCTATAAAAATGGCTCTGAACCAATTCTAGAACGGCAGAACCCACAGAACAGCAGAGGGAAGCAGGGCTCCAGCCCAGGACAGCCCGGATGGTCTCTGGGTGAGCTCTATTCCACACGGAGCTGGGAGCTGGGAACGGAGTGGAGCAGAGCCCAGCCTGAGCAGCGTGGAGGATCCAGACCAGAAGCCGGGCGGAGGGGGCCCTAGCGCCCTGAATATGTGAGCTGCGGCAGTTACCAGACCCCTCGACCCACAAACACCAAAGACTGCGGAGAAGGTTAGTGGGAAAAGCTGCGGGAGTGGAAGGAGTTCTCGGTTCGGCTTCCAGCCCCGGGGGCAGCGGAGGTGGGGCAGCTACAGCTGTTGTTACTTCCGGCTCCAGGCCCACCTGGTGGGAGGAATTAAGGGGCGGATCGCAGCAGGGGTGCACAGCCTGCCGAAGATCTGAGCCCAGTCTGGACTGGGGGTCCTTGGGGAAGGAGGAGTGCGGCTCTGACAGAGCTGGCACCTCCCCCCCAAACGTAGAACATAGAACTCTGTAATCTACAAGCAGTCATAACCCACTGAAAAACTCAAGGGTCAAGTTAGTTAGTTGGGAATATGGCCAGGACGCGAAAACGCGCCCAGATTCAGTCTCAGACTTTGGATTCTTTCTTTGGTGACAAAGAAGACCAAAACATACAGCCTAAAGAAGACAACAAAGTCATAGAGCCTACAACCAAAGCCTCCAAGAAAAACATGAACTGGCCCCAGACCATAGAAGAACTCAAAAAGGATTTGGAAAAGCAAGTTAGAGAAGTAGAGGAAAAATTGGGAAGAGAAATAAGAAGGATGCGAGAAAACCATGAAAAACAAGTCAATGACTTGCTAAAGGAGACCCAAAAAAATACTGAAAAATACACTGAAGAAAACAACACCTTAAAAAATAGACTAACTCAAATGGCAAAAGAGCTCCAAAAAGCCAATGAGGAGAAGAATTCCTTGAAAGGCAGAATTAGCCAAATGGAAAAGGAGGTCCAAAAGACCACTGAAGAAAATACTACTTTAAAAATTAGATTGGAGCAAGTGGAAGCTAGTGACTTTATGAGAAATCAGGATATTATAAAACAGAACCAGAGGAATGAAAAAATGGAAGACAATGTGAAATATCTCCTTGGAAAAACCACTGACCTGGAAAATAGATCCAGGAGAGATAATTTAAAGATTATTGGACTACCTGAAAGCCATGATCAAAAAAAGAGCCTAGATACCATCTTACAGGAAATTATCAAGGAGAACTGCCCTGATATTCTAGAGCCACAGGGCAAAATAGAAATTGAAAGAATCCATCGATCGCCTCTGCAAATAGATCCCAAAAAGAAATCTCCTAGGAATATTGTTGCCAAATTCCAGAGCTCCCAGATCAAGGAGAAAATACTGCAAGCAGCCAGAAAGAAACAATTTGAGTATTGTGGAAACCCAATCAGAATAACCTAAGATCTGGCAGCTTCTACATTAAGAGATCGAAGGACTTGGAATGCGATATTCCGGAGGTCAATGGAGCTAGGATTAAAACCTAGAATCACCTACCCAGCAAAACTGAGTATCATGTTCCAAGGCAAAATATGGATTTTCAATAAAATAGAGGACTTTCAAGCTTTCTCAGTGAAAAGACCAGAACTGAATAGAAAATTTGACTTTCAAACACAAGAATCAAGAGAAGCATGAAAAGGTAATCAAGAAACGGAAATTGCAAGGGACTTACTAAAGTTGAACTGTTTTGTTTACATTCCTACATGGAAAGATGATGAGTATGATTCATGAGACCTCAGTATTAGGGTAGTTGAAGGGAATATGCATATATATATATATGCATATATATATATATATGTTTAAGTATATATATAAGTGAATGTGTATGTATGTATGTATCTATGTGTATATGTATGTATGTGTATGTATGTGTATATATATATATATGTAAAAGAGAGAGAGCAGACACAGGGTGAGTTGAGGATGAAGGGAAGATATCTAAAAGAAATAAAATGAAATTAAGGGATGAGAGAGTAACATACTGAGAGAGGGAGATAGGGAGAGATAGAATGGGGTGGATTATCTCGCATAAAGGTGGCAAGAGGAAGCAGTTCTATGGGAGGAGGGGAGAGGGCAGGTGAGGGGGGAATGAGTGAACCTTGCTCTCATCAGATTTGGCCTGAGGGGGAATACCATACATACTCAGTTGGGTATCTTACCCCACAGGAAAGAAGAGGGAGGAAGATAAAAAAAAAATAAAAGGTGGGGGGATGATGGAGTGGAGGACAGATGGGGGTGGAGGTAATCAAAACAAACACTTTGGAAAGGGGACAGGGTCAAGGGAGAAAATTCAATAAAGCGGGATGGGTTGGGAAGGAGCAAAATGTAGTTAGCCTTTCACAACATGAGTATTGTGGAAGGGTTATACATAATAATACATGTGTGGCCTAGGTTGAATTGCTCAACTTCTTAGGGAGGGTGGGTGGGAAGGGAAGAGGGAAGGGAATTTGGAACTCAAAGTTTTAAAATCAGATGTTCAAAAACAAAAAAAGTTTTTGTATGCAACTAAAAAATAAGATACACAGGCAATGGGGCGTAGAAATTTATCTTGCCCTACAAGAAAGGAAGGGAAAAGGGGATGAGAGGGGAGGGGGGTGATAGAGGGGAGGGCTGACTGGGGAACAGGGCAACCAGAATATACGCCATCTTGGAGTGGGGGGGGAGGGTGGAAATGGGGAGAAAATTTGTAATTCAAACTGTTGTGAAAATCAATGCTGAAAACCAAATATGTTAAAGAAATAAATTGCATTTAAAAAAAAAAAAGAAAAGGAAAAAAAAATATAGATAATTATAAAATAGGATGAATTCATTTAAAAGTTCAATTATATGAAAACATCTATAACTTACAAGAACCTTGCACAGCCTTGTACTTTAGGTACTATTAGAAGACAGTACATTATGATAATAGCTCATATTAATGTATTGCTTTAAATTTTGAAATGTGCTTTTACTTTCATTATGTCTTCTAACATTCCTAACGTTCCCGTGAGGTAGGTGTTGTCATAACCCACATTTCTTAGATGAAGATATTGAGGCTCAATGAGGTTCAATGGCTTTCCTATGGTCACATAGCTAGTAGTTGCCTCAGGAATTTGAGCCCACGTGTTCTTGCACCAACTCAAACACTATATACACTAAACCATGATCTGCATTATTTTATGGACATGTGGGGTTTCACATTAAAAAGTCACAAGTCTGTAACATATTGAAATCTCCTTTTTTACTTTAATTAATAACTTTTTATTTAATGCAAAAATTCTATGCATAATTCACTTGCTCCTTGAAAAAATGAGATGAATGACTTTGAAAACAGACTACAGAAAGAGATCATGAGATGGAAGAGACAATGGATTTGGGGTCAGAGAATTCTGTATGAAAACCAAAACTCTGATACTTAGCAGCTGAGAAAATATCTAAAATTACCAGTGACTCAGTTTCCTTATCAGAAGAATGGTGAGGGTGAGGTAACCAGACATGAGGTACTTACTATGGAAAATTTGTGGCAAGTCAAATTAAAACATGGATCTCATATTATCTCATCATGCAACATTAAATATCAATAGTAGGATAAAATATTTGCCACTAATTTGGCATTTAAATGAATTGATTAATTATTTTTTCTCATATAGAATATCAGAAAAGTTGTCTACATGAGAGATTGGTGATGACAGAGGTCAGAAAAAGAAAACAAGAGGAGATAGTCATTTACAATGATAGTCACATAAAATAATTAGAAACTGAAGGGAGACAAGCTATGGTATTTTATATGTGCTATGAAAATGATGACGGGGATGTTTTCAGAAAAATCTTAAAAGAACTATATGAACTGATGTAAAGTGAAGTGAGCAGTACCAGAAAAAAAACATCATACACAGTAACAGCAATATTTTAACATTGATCAACTATGAAAGACTTAGCTACTTTTATAAAGACAACAACTCAAGACATTTCTAATGGACTCATGATGAAAGATGTTATGCACCTCCCAAGAGAGAACTGATGAAGTCTGAAAGAAAATTAAAAAAAAAAAACATTTTTTACTTTATTTTTTGTTGTTTTTGTTTGATTTTTATTTTGCAAAATAGCTAATATGGAAATTTTGCATTATTTAGCATGAATAATTGATATGTCATTGCTTACCTTCACAATGGGGGAGGGAAGGACAACAAGGAGGGTGAGAATTCCAAACTCAATTTTTAATAGAAATTCCATAATAAATAAATAATGCTATTATTTAAATAAAATTAAATGACAGCTACATTTTTATCTCACAACCATGCAAGACTCAAACTCATCCCCAATGCCATTGCTTATTTTGTGCTTTTATGCTTGGTTATTCTTTCCCTTCTTTCCTACTTTTGAAATCCTATTCATTCTTCAAAGCCCATTTGAGACCCACCATACTTCAGGATGTCTTCTCTAACTTCCATTTTGCACTAATCCTATAATAATGATGTAACTCAATTTGCAGCGAATCATATATTAAGTTCAATGCATCCACATCTTTGTGTGTGTGTGTGTGTGTGTGTGTGTGTGACTACTGTGTGCAAACCATTGTGATTGATACTGAGGAGAGATACAATATTTAAATAAAATGTTGGCTCTGTACTCATGGAGAATGAAATCTAGTAGATATTTATTACATGACCCCAAATTCCTATTATAGAAAACACTTTTTTTGGTGAACCATTTGTGAAAGCTTCAATGTACAGCATGTATTCTATGTCAGTATAGTGTTCTGCATTATTAGTGTTTGAATTGGCCATAAGAGGACAGACTCCTGATATAGTTTAGAATGAATACTAGGGCAAAATACAGCAATGATGATTTTATCATTATGAGGGGCATAAAAGGATATGGAAATCAATGGTTCCTGATACAAAATCAGAGCCAAATGCAGTTGTAATTAGCAGATAGAATCTTCAGTCTACTCTCTGTTCCTCCCAGTGGTACTCCTTTAAGGTCCCACTATCCTTGGCTAAGTAAGAGTCTGACTATGTCAGAAGAGCAACTAATTCCATCCTGCATTTTTTATCCTCCTTCCCAAATGTAGATGCTATATTAATCCTGTTGACTCTAGAAGAATTGTCCAAAAAGGGTATACTCTTCTTGGTCTCCATGTCTTCCTCCCCTGTCCTATTTTATCATCTTTTCTGATTTTTTTTCTCCCTTCATCCCTAATTTTTCCTACATCTTGTTAAAATTTTATTATACCTGTTACACTTGAGACATTTTACCATTTTAGACCTACCACTTTTTTAAGACTGCATCTCTCCTCAAGCAGGTGGGAAATACAATTGCTACTTACTGGCCAGATCCTAATAGTGATCAGCATAGAAACTTTGACCTACTCCATTTCCAATTTGGGACAGTCCATTCTTCCTTAGGAAACCTGATTTCTACTCTTCCTCATCCAGCAGTGTTACTTGACTTAGAACGAATCCCACCTGGAGCTTAGAACCCTGGATCTCAAGCAATCTACAAACCTCAGCCTTCCTGTGTACACATCTCTGGCTACAAGTGCTTCTTAAAGTGGCTGTAACAGGACCTGGAGAAAGGCCTGTACAGTGATCATGGTAACATATCAGGCTATTGAAAAATGATTATATGATAAGATTATAGCATGGAATAGAGTTTATAGCAAAGACACTCAGGAATCTACCAACCAGTACATTTATTAAGGACTTACTATGTGCCAAACATTGTAATAGCCTTTGAGGATACAAATACAAAGAATGCAATCCCTAATTTCAAAATTTTTAAATTTCTAATTCCACCAGTAGTGGTGAGTGTGGGGATGTGAGGGAAATGGTGTGTGTGTCTAACCATAGGTATCAGAGAAACAAAGCTGTTGTACATTTTGGGGAGAATAAAGCAGTAGTTCAGAATGAAGATTGTCCCCAAGGGTTAACACTAATAGGATGTCCACTGTGGGACCACAGGAAGGCAGAAATAATCTCCTTTTATTTACCTATTCTGACTTTAAAGGGTGACAGGAATAGTTCACATTTAAATAGCATTTAAAGACTTTTCTTTGTATCCACAATGCTTAATGCAGTATCTGGCACGTAGTAAGTGCTCAATACATGCTTGTTGATAGATTGATTAAGTTCGTAGTCTCCATCCTCCATGTATTTGAAATCTCTTCCTTTGGCTTAGATCCACCTACTTTTAACAAATCACCTTAATATCTTAAGACAGTGAAAGCAAGGCACAAAAAGCATGTTAATATTCATATCAGGAAGTCGTCATGGGGAGGGGGAGGTGACACTGGAAAACTTAATCCTCATGTCCTTTGGGAAAAGTTTCATCTGTCTACTCACAGGAGAAGAATGCTGAAATTGACTGTTTTATCAGAATTCTCTGATCTCCTGATGTTGCAGAATAGAGGATGATCCCACTTATTCATGATACTTTGTTAAAAAGATGATGATGACTAACTGGGATTTGCTAGACTTCATTCATGAAATGGATTATAGCTTTGCAGTCATCATTGATGTGGTAGAAAAGGATCTTGAAAATCTTCTTCCTGACCTTCCCTGACTTGAACACTCTGGTCTCATGGAAATTCCAACATGCAGGGAAGGTAATCACCTCAGAGATCTCGAGCAGAGTCCTGGACAACAGGAAGCTTCTTAACCAGTCAAGGTCAACTTTCCTTCTTCTTCATTCTAGTCATTCACTTCCACTTGATAGCTTCAGTGTGGCCTTCTGGGACTGGCTATATTGGCCTCTAGCTACACTTTACCCAATCCAGAGGTTGTCCTGCTGAAGAAGCTATCAGTATAGCAGTACTCAGAAATTCCAGAGCTGCATTAAAAATACCATGCCTCAACATTTGTGAATATACAGGTACTGAGTTCTCTATAGCCAGAGTCATGGGGCATGCAGTTTATCCCATAGGTTTCCTGAAGGAAAGGGGCTGCCTTGGGAGTGGTAGTGTCATAAACTTACTAAAGGTCTCTGGGCAAAGCCTGAGTGAAAACTCATCAGGACTTTTGGGTGGTGTTAAGGGAAATGTTCAGTAATAAGTTGGACTAAATGATAACCTCAGAGTACTCATCTAGATCTGAGATTTTGTAATTATAACAGTAATAGCCAGCATTTCTAGAGGCCTTTAAGGCTTGCAAAGCACTTTAAAAATATTATCTCCTTTTATTTTCACAACAGGGTAGGTGCTGTTATCTCAGTTTTACGATGAGGAAACAGGCTGAACAAGTTTAAGTGACTTTCCCAAAGCTAGTGAGTATCTGAGCCTAGATTTGAACTCAGATTTTCCTGACCTCAGGTCTCTATCTACTATGCAATCTAGCTACCCACTAGACCACTAGTCGCCTAGAGTGAAGACAAGGAAGGAAATTATGAGTCTGAGAAAATGCGATTATCTACATTTCAGAATTGTTAGGGAGAAAAGACTGTAGTGTGTGTATGTGTGTACACACACATATATGCATATGGACACACACATTCTGCAGGAGCTATATTCTTAGGATGTTTCTAAAGCAAGAAGGCATTGCAGAGATCATCTGGTTAAATCCCCTCATTTTACATCAGAAGACAGAAGCCCAGAGAGGAAAAGTTATTTTTCTAAGATCTTATAGGTAACTAACAACAAAAGTAGCATTTGAACTCATCCTCTGTAAAGCTGGTTTTCTTTCCTGCATGATATTGCCTCTACCATCAATAATAATAGCCCCATTGACTTTGATATACCAAATTTACTTCAGGTTGGGAGCCATTCAAACATAAAAGAATTAAAATGAGCTGTTTTGGGGAAGAAAATCTTTTAAAAATTGTAAAAAACAATAGAATCAAGTAAGAGTACTAAACTCATTTTTTTTATTTGAAACCAGAGTTAGTTTCAAGTTTATTGCACCTTTCCCCTTTGGTTTATTATAATAAGTCTCTACAGTTATTGGAAATAAAACTGTTAGAAAACCTAAGGAAAGGTTGTGCGCTTATTTTAAAGCCAGCAGGGCAGGAAGGGATGTGAAAGCTTTCATCTGGGAGGCAGCATGCTATAGTGTGTTGAGGATTAGGACTTTGGTCAGGAAGACTTGAGTTTAAATTCAACCTCAGATACCTGGGCAGTTCTATGCACTTTTTATTTTTCTTTTGAATTTGCAATGTACTTTAAACAATATATTGTGTCTAATCTACACACACACACACACACTGCTTTATTTTCCTTATTTTGGGGAAGTTAGGTGGCATAGGAGACAGAGTGCTGTACCTGGAGTCAAGAAGACTTACCTTCCTGATTTCAAATCTGGCCTCAGACTCTTACTAGTTGTGTGACCCTGAGCAACTCCCTTAACCATGTCTGCCTCAGTTGCCTCTTCTATAAAATAGGCTAGAAAGGAAATGGCAAACAACTCTGGTATCTTTACCAAGAAAATTGCAAATGACTGAACAACAGCAACAAAGCTATTCTGATTTTACCAATGACGCAATGAAGTCTCAGTCCTTGTCACTAGGGTCACATAGGTAGTAAGCCTCTGACTCAAGACTCAGACTCAAATCTTTCTAAATTTAAGATGAATGCTCTATCCATCTTGCAAATCACACTTTTCTTAATGACAGCCTCCATATACCACCTTCCCCACCTCCATTCCCCATTTTTTACTTCATCTTCCCTATCCAGCTCATTCTGTAGATTTGCTATGATTGATAAGATTGAATTTCCAAGTCCTGCTTTACTTGGGCAGGGTCCTAACTTAGTCTCTTAGCAAATCAAATGAAACAACAACCGCAATGACAACAAGAGCACCAATTTGTTGTTCAGTCATTTTTCAGTTGTTTTTGACTTTTAATGATGCCATTTGGGCTTTTCTTGGCAAAGATACTGGAGTGGTTTTCAAATTCCTTTTCTGACTCGTTTTAAAGATAGAAAACTGAGCCAAGAGAGAATAAATTATTTCTCCACCATCACATAGCTAATAAGTATCTGAGACGGGATTTGAACTCAGATCTTCTTGACTTCAGGCCTGGTGCTCTATCCACTGCCCCACCTAGTTGGCCAAAAGCAACGTTGCAATAGCAACACAATGACTACCACCAAAACAATGCATTGGAAAATTCTTTAGCCACTTTATGATTTCATAGATGACACAATCTCAACTTCATGTTCTGGAAAGATCATTGTCCCCTATTACCTGTAATGATTTTAAATTCCCAAGACATGCTGATGACTTTTAGAGAAGAGGATCATAGCACCATAGATTTGGAGCCAGAAGTAACCTTAGAGGTAATCAAATTCAACCCTTTTCCTATATGGATCAGGAAACTGAGTCCCTGAGAGCCATCATTTATAACTTAGTCAGAAATGTGTCTCACACACACACACACACACACACACACACACACACACACACACACGTATATATATATACATACACACATAAACAAAAACAAGAAGTGATTTTATATCTTTTTTTTTTCATTTTATGCAACATGTTTAACAGGGAGTGTCTGATGAGGGTCCTTCCTCTGCCAAGGCAAACTGTTCCTGTTCTTCAACGTTGAGTCTTATAGAAATGCCTGGAGTACTGAGACATCAATTGACTTGGCTAAGGATAAATCAGGTAGTCAGAAGCTGGATTTGAACCCAGATCTTCTTGGCTTCATGTCTAGTGCTCTTTCCATTCTGCCAACCTGCCTCTTAACATCTAGAGTTTAATCACACCATCTGTCTCTTCTCCATGCATGAAAATAAAACAATCTCTAAATAAAGGCAAGACTCCCTTCCATGACCTGGATTAAACATTCCTTTAGACTTTAGGCTTTGACAAAAATGTTGAATGTAGTGAAAAATGAATGAGAACAAACAGATCTAAATGTTGGAAAGTACAATACACACCACCAAATGAAGTTTCTACAAAAAATTTGGTAAATGTTTCCCCCTTATCTAGGAATATGTCAACCTCCCCCCTACACAAAAACATATGCATACCCAATGTTTTGTACTATAGTGTATAAACTTTTTTTTTAGCAGTGTGGAAACTTAAAAGAAAAAAAAATTCTTGGCAATGAGTGAAAGAGTTGCTTTAAAATATTTCCTAAACTCTTCTTCGTCTCCATATTGCTTTTATCAAACCATTTAATCTGCCTCTGAGAAAACAGATTGGAAATGCTGAATCTTTGTCGCTCGATCATCAATTTCTACTCATGGAACCAGATCCTTCTGGGATATAATCTCCACCCAGGCAATAAATCTGAAAGGTGGCAGTCACTCTTTCAGGACACTGGAATTCCATTCAGTCTGTGTTAACTTCGCTAGACTAAACTAAATGGTACTTAGAGAATGATGAAACTTCAGAGTTGGGAGAGACATAGAGATCATTATTCCAGCATTCCAAACTTGGTTTATAGATTAGAAAACCGGTGTCAAGAAAGGCAGTGGTCTTCATAGGTCATATATACATTATCTTGTCACCCCTGCCTGAATCAATAATCTCAAAAACAGCAAAAAGTTGGTTCATGGGCAGTAGCCAAAACTTCTTGATTTTCTGACTCCCTGAACTGTATTCTTGGAATCATCTCAACACAACTTTATAACCAGTCATTGAGTTTTCATGCTAGAAGAATCTAGTGCCAATTTTTACTCTGACATGTAAACAGTGCCATATTTGAAATCAGAAGACCAAGGTTCAGATTCTGTTTTGAGAATTACTACCTATGAAACCATGGGCAAGTTGTTTTTTTCCCCCAACTTTCTGGGTTTCATTTGCTTTATCTCTCAAAGCAAAAGGTTAGACTATGTGAGCTCAGAGGTTCCTCCCTGCACCAGATATTTGATTATATGATCAGATTTTATAAGTAGTTTCCTTATTCTAGCACAAAAAATTTCAATAATCTGGGCCCAATCTTGACTCCTTGTTTTTTGACACCCAACTGTGTTGGTGGCTCTATACAATAGCCTCATTGGACTATGCACTGTTCCTTGTACATGCTTCATATTTTCTCACTTCCATGCTTTCGAAAACATTACTGTGTTACCTAAAATAGCCTTGACCCTATTTGCATTCAGTGAACCTCAGTTCAAAGTTCCACCTGATGATCTACTGTTTCAACAATCTGGTTAGCAGCTGCTGTGGGGGGTGTAAAATCAACAACAACCAGCTCACAGAACGCTGCAAAAGCCCAGGTTCTTTTGATCTGCTTTACTAAGGAAAACAACGTTAAGGGGTTAACAGGCTTACTTTAATTCAGCGTACAAATACAATTCACTTAGTTCAGGGGGAAAAGCCAGCACCCTGAACTTCAGAGCAAATACAAACAAATTACAAACATCGACAGACAGACAAAATACAATTCATACTTACCAAAATCTAAGTTCAGCCCATGAGCTCATAACAAGGGCTGGCCCAGAGTCACGTGTGCCACCACTGCTTGTGGGTGAGAGCTCCGAAAAAGAGAAAGCCAGCCCCTGGCTTTATATCTTTTTCAGAGTTAAGGGTGAGTCAGTCACACATGCGACTCACTCACGTTACCTAAAATCGTCACAGAGAGGAGACTTAAACCCACGTGGACTAAAAGCCTCTGATGTCCCAAACATGCCACTCAAACCCATGTAAACTAGTCCCTCCCCTGAGAGAAGGAGGTCACCAAGGTCTCCCAATCTCATCAAGGAAACAAACGCCAAACTCTTCAAGGGTACTTGCTTGAACTAAGTACTGAGAGCCCATTTTGATTGCCAATACATCTACAAAGGCTTGATTGATTTTGTCAGACAGAAGAGAGTAAGAATTGAAGGCAAGTTTTAATCTATATTCCTTTCTCTGCAGGTTCAATGTTCTTTCTAACTCTAACTTCTCATCTTTTACCTTCTCTAAAAATATGCTAGATGTGAAGCAAAAATTCAGAGTTCATTTTATTCACATCATTCTTATTATTAATGATTTAGTACAAACACCATGATGTAGTAGAAAGAACACTGAGCCTACAGAGAGAGAAGTGTAAATCAAATGTTACCTCTGGTGCTTACTTTCTAATGTTGTTGTTCATTCTTGGTTTTCAAAAAGAGCCAATGATATCCCTGGATGTGGTCTTGACTTGTTGCTGGATGGATTTAAGGGAGGAAGAGATGCACAAAACACAGTTGTCAGGCTCAGTCTCTCTTTCAGAATCATTAAAGTCCAGTGGCAAGACAAATGTCAAGATGATTGGAGATGGCCTGGGATACAGTGGATGACCCTGGCATCTTCAATGTCTAAGCAAGCTCTAAGTACTCCACAATGCCTGCTTCAGCTGCCTTTCACAGCCATTGGAACAATTTGTTCACATCCACCCATTCCACTTCGGGGAGTTTTCACATGTTCAGTGTAGACTTCTTCCTATCTCACTCACTGGGTAGAGGTCTATCAGTTACTATTAACCTGAGTTGGCTTGTCTGCTAAGTCAATTTTACAGATGTGTGGCTGCTGCACATACTACAACTTCTCGGAGTCACAGGCAAAAATAAGATAGAGGTAAGACAACAAAGGTGTTTCATTATTGTCTTGGGATAGCAAGCTTCAGTTTCCTCATATATAAAAGGAGGACTTTGACCTGATGTGTGTTTTTTTTAAATTTTTCATATTATGCTTTTATTATTCTAATGAGAATTGCTAATTTATATCATTTGAACACTTATCGACTGAGTTTTTTTCTAATATATAGTTTTGTACCAACTCTATGTTGGATATGAGACACTTATGAGAGGAATTGATGTGAAGACTTTTTTTTCTAGTCTTAGTTGTATGGTAAGTGAGAGTACAATTTTTTTTCCTTAACCATAAACCTAGATTGGGCAGATAGATATCATAGTGGATAGAGTGTCAACCCCTGAGTTAGGAGGACCTGAGTTCAAATTAGACATCAGACACTTACTAACTAATATGATCCTGGACAAGTCACTTAACCCTGTTTGTCTTAGTTCTCCATCTATAAAATGAACTTCAGAAGGAAATTGTAAATCACTCCAGTATCTTTGCCAAGAAAATCCCAAATGGGAACACAGATAGTCAGACATGAATTAAACAACTCAACAACACCAGCAAGCCTACAATTGAAGGGATTTTCATGGTCATCTATTCTAATTGCAGCATACCACATATGAGAAATTGAGATTCAGGAAAGTTAAATGATGTACCTCAGGTCACATAGGAAATTATACATTTTATTTTCTTTATCATCATCTCCATCCTTAATGTAAAAAATACAACAAAAACAAAAACATACATTCCTCTATGGCCATATCTGTGAAGGGAAACACAACTAGTTCTTTGCTCTTATTGTTTTCCTCTTCTGTTGTACCCATTAATATTCAGGTCCCATATCCACTTTGAACTTGGTCGTATATTACATCAGGACCTAGGTTCCAGCAGAAGAAGATGAGGAGTGATCAGACAGTATGAACAGGAACTAGGTAAGACCAAAAGAGTATCAAAAGTTACACACAAGTTTATGTAATAAGATAGTATTGTCTACAGTGCCTTTCAAAAGATGTGAAAATGTCAAGAAATTTGTGGGCTAATAAAAGACCATCAGAGATGGAAATAATGAAGCAGTCAATGAACTTGAAAAGACTAGATTCACTTTACTGGTAGGTTTTGAGGTGATATTTCAAAGGGTTGGAAAGTGGGTGTGAGGCTTGTGATGTGAAAGCAATGACAGGGAATGGCTTCTAACAATTTACATTTGCTTATGAAAATAGAAAAAAGATATGGCATTACAGGTTGATAGGGTAACAGGGACAGGGATATATTTCCCCTTTAAGAATGTAAGAAGATGTCATGAGGAGAAAGAGAGAGAGAGAGAGAGAGAGAGAGAGAGAGAGAGAGAGAGAGAGAGAGAGAGAGAGAAAATAGAAGAGAAGAGACGAGAAGGGAGAGGCAGAAAAGGAGAAAGAATGGGAGGGTGGTATTGATAGGTTATTGGTAAGCAATTTAAACATCATGAGTAAAAAGATGTTGACCTTGTTGTAAAGGAGCAGAATCACCACTTCTTCATCAACAACTAAAACAGGGAAAGGATATAGGATATGAAGGGGTTTTAGAGTGTAGAAGATGGAACTCTTGAATGACCAATATTTTTTTTCAGCAAAGTCTTTTCTGCTGAGAAGGGTGCAGGGGTTTTATAGAGTGAGTATAGGGGTTTTATATAAAAGAAAGAGAGAAAGAAAAGGCTTAGAACAGCTGCTGGAGAGAGTGTGAGGAAATTCAATTAGAGAACAAAAAAAGCTGTTCATGTAGCAGTGAAGGACAATTTGGATTTAAGCCATGTAAAGTACTGCCATTTTGCATGTAAGAAATCTTGGTCTCAGCTTTCTATTGAGTGATGCCCACAGTCATATACCAAGCAGATATCAGGCCACCCACTCAACATTCATTGGAAAAGATCAGTGACTAATAGGTAGTTTGCAATCTCAGAGAACTGTTTATGACATAACACATTAAGTACTGTCCTTAGGGTGACACAGTCAGTACATGGCAAGGCTGGGACTTAGGTCTTCCTGAATCCAAGAACAGCTCCCTATTAATAATGCCAGCCAATGGATGTTTCCATTTTCAAAGTCATTGTATATTAAAGTCATAGGGTCTCAAAGATCCCTTGTTCACTTTGCTCTGAGTGTCTGCATAGTCATGAATCTGCCTAATTGATGAAATGAAATTACATGATGTGTCTGCTTTTCATAACCTAGATGACAAGGTTGCCATACTTAATCTGAGGCACAAATGAATTCTTATAAATATTTTACATAAATATTTATGTGCATTTCAAAAAGACTGTAGAAGTTTCTTATTCTGAAAGACTGTTCTTTTTAGCCTGTCTCAGCTTCACCAATTTATTTTATTAAATACCTATTTTTAAAAATTTATGGAAGCTGGGCAAGCAGAGTTTCTCATTGCAAAGTTACTCAGGCCAATACAGTTCGTTGTCCTCTCTGAACTTCAGTTTTTGTCTTTGGGGGAAAATCACTTTAATTTCCTTAAAATATTTCTGTCTGGTTGTGTCTTTAGGTAACGTAATTAGAGATATAAAGGAAAACTATACTTTAATAATTATTTTCTTAGTGATATGTAAACATTTTATCTTTCTTCTAATACCACAAAATTCTTAGAATGTCGTTATTTTATTTGATTTTGGTTTATGTGGGAGAAAATCTTATCTCCAAAGGCAAAGTACTACTCACCTGCCCCCACCCTAATTATTTGTGCCTTCTCCTCTAAGGATATCTTCTATATTTTTGGGATTTGATTTACACAAAGTAAGTATATATATATATATATATATATATATATATATATATATATATATATAATCATATTTATAGAATTTTATTCATGCTAAAAGGTCTCTATTGTATATCCATTATATGTCATTTTCGCTCTCATGGAAATAAAATCGCTACCCTCTTCCGGATGGAGAATTTGCATCAAGCTCAAGATTTGCTCATGCATCGGTCCCTGGTTACACTCTTCTCTTCAGTTGAATATTTTGCTATCTTAAGCAAACCATTAGGGCTGGAATACAGTGAACAGACATATCCTCACTTGAGAGGGTTCCTTTGGAATCTCAGAGAGGAATAAGCATTGCCCTCTCTATTGTTTTTCCAGTGCCATACAAGAAAGAGTCTCAAACCATCTCTGGGGCACAAGGTTAAGATTATACAAACAGTACCCATGTACAGATGCAAACCATAACTCATCCCTAAATAAAAAAGCTATTCACATCCAATAAAAAACACATTTCTCAGAGTTTACCCAAGATTAATTTTTGCTTTCATCCTCAAAGTTTATTTTTCTTATCAATTCTGAACAAGTGCTTGGTGCGTGGAAAACCAGGGTTACAATGATTAGAATAGGGACATTCCATTAAACCCTGAGGTCAAGTGTGGCATGATACAGTAGAAAGAATGCATGCTGGATTTGGAGTCAGAAGAGCTAGCTTTCATTTCTGGCTCTGTCACTTACTAGCTATGTGACCCCGAACAAGTCAATTAAGGCCTCATGGCTTCAGTTTCTTCATTTATGAATAAAACCAATATGTCAGTCATTAAGCACTCAGTAAGTTTCTACTACTACCGCATGTTTGCTAAGTTCTAGAGATGCAAAAAAAGAGAGGAACAGGAGAGCCCATCCTCTTAAGGAGCTCAAAATCTATTTGAGGAAAGGTACATTAGCTGCTGATAAGCCCTCTAACTTTAAATATCCAGGCCAATGAGAATGAAAGACTAGCTGAGATGACACAAAGAGTTAAACTGCAATGAGCTTTTTGACAGTGAGAGATCATTTACTTTATAAGCTAAGGTGTTTAGCACAAATATTTCAATCATTTGAACCCATGAAATGGAATCCTAGCAGCAATAAAGCATTTAAATAGCATTAAAGGTTAAATAATAAGACATTATTACTCTTGATTTTTGTAAACACAAGAAGCTACCAAGTCAGGCAAAGACATGAATAACAAGTCTTTAGAAAATGGGTTTCCTGAGTCTCCATACTCTATCTGCTATAATATCATTGAAATTAATATAAAATTAATTTTTAAAAGGAAACATGGAAAGTCATCTGGAGTGTTGCAAAAAAGATTGAGAGAATAAGATCAGAATACATATTTCTTTCAACTCAAATTCAATATTTCAAAGATCTGAACAATCCCCTTTGTTCTGGTTCTCTCCTCACTGACACAGATCACAGCCCTTTAATGGCGTGGTCGATTGTTTTCAAGAGTTACTGAGTATGAACAATTCATCATTTTAGCCTCAACCTACTGACAGACCTTTCTAACATAGCTAGTTTTATCCTCAGATGAAATAGTCTGTCACCAGTCCTATACTTGGAAATAGTCCAGCTTGGAAGAATTTGGCAGACCTTGGGCCTCTCTGTTATAACCTACATGTGTCCAGAGTGAACTACACGTCACCATGAGGCATTGATGGATAATTTGTTAGAAGACTGAAATAGACACCTATGTACCTTTTGTTCTATAACTCTTTTTTTCCCAGGTGAGAAAAGCTTATGGAAAGTGAAATTCCTCTTTTGAAGAAGATTGATAAATCTTCTGTAACTTATCTTAGAAGTGCCTGGTGTCCAGGAGGTTAAGAGCCTTGCCCAGAGTCACAAAAACAGCATACATCGGAAGCAGAACTTGAACCCAGGTTTTTCTGTCTTTACAAGTGACTCTGTCCCCACTTGTTTATGCTGGCTATATGTCTCCAGTTCTATATCTTCATCTATCTATCATTATGTTTTTCATCTAATTTATCTTTCAGTAACAATTTCTCAATACTTTATCTATTCCATCCATCTCATCTATGTATCTATCTAGTAATCTATCTATCTATCTCTAATAAGTAATAAACTGTTTGCAATCTTAGTTGACACAGTTCCCACATTGGAAATTTTCCATGTATAACAAATTATGCATCAATCGCATATTTACTTGAATTCACTCAAGACTCTGATTCCTTCTCCTGACCTGTCAAATTGCTTTCTAGAAACCTTCCTCTCTAGATCCTTCTTGGCCACATTGGCAGGATCACCATCTTAGGTTGGACTTCAGACATGCTCCTGCATTCTCTAGACTCATCACCTGGCACATTGCCACATTACTTTCTTTTCCTAATGTCATTTCCATATGTATTTCAACATTAATAGTGAGCCATAGATTTAGTAATTATACAGATCATTAAATTGAGAGTTTTGCACAGAAGACATAATATGTTTGGTTTGATTATTTTGTTTTATTTCTTAAGATACTTTGAGAAGATAGAAGTGGGACCTACCACTCACATGAGATTTTATACTCAGTAATATTACTCCCAAAATCCTCAAGTGAATCTGTGGTCTCATTAATACCACTGGGCCCTTGCATAACACTGACTAAAATATCCATCCCTATGCTTTCTGTCCTCAGAAATTCTTGTCTATACCATCTCTTATTTTCAGTAACACACATGTGATAATGCAGTAGAGACCTTTGCTCTTTCTCTTGAGCTATCTAGGCTAACAGAGAGTTATAAGCTATATTTCCAAGGTTTAAAAATGATTTATCTGTATACTGAGCAAGTCTTAAATATATAAACTATTCAAATATATTTTAAAAATTATAACTGCCTAGAGTGTATAAACACATCTTCCTGTAGGATGTGGCACTTCAGCTGAGATGATGCAAAATGAGGATTCAAAGGGCTAGAAAGAAGACAGATTCCAATCCACATATTTATGAGCATGGTCAGAGAAATCCAAAGGTGGGAAATTGAATGTGAAATTCAGTGTAATTAAAGTAGTCCAGTTTAGCAATAGTATAGAATAGGCAAAGGAGAATAAGGTATTAACTTTAAAAATACTTTGGAATTTGTCTCTGAAGCTTATAGAAAATTAGACTCATGTCAGTAATTTTATTAGTATGTAAATTACTCCAAAAATGAAGATTGAGCATTTCATATCTTAGGCAGGGGCAGGGGACGTGCAATCTCTAGGTCACATGTGGTGCTCTAGGTCCTCAAGTGCAGCTCCTCGACTAAATCCAAACTTGACAGAACAAATCACCTTAATAAGATGATTTGTTCTGTAAAAGTTGGACTCAGGCAAAAGGCCACAATCAAGGACCTAGAAGGCCACATGTGGCCTCCAGGGAATCCTGCCTTAGTGGATGAAGGAGCTGTCTTTGATTAGTTGTGGCCAAAAAAGCAGTTTTATCTATGGGATCATTTTTGGTGATGATCCTCTCAGGATATGCCTATGCTCTGCTTTGTATTACAAATATTACAAACTGAACCTTTCTAGTTTCATTAGATCATAGGACTTGTGCTTGACAGGAACTCAAAGGACATGTGGTCCAGCCCACTCATTTTATAATGAGGAAAAAATTAGCCCATCAAGGTCAAGTGACTTACACACAATCAAATGTAGTAACCAACAGATGAATGACCTGAACTAGAATTCTAGAATGAGCTCCCCACCCCATCCTGCAATACATGAACAGAACCATGCTGCCTCTGTTGGCAAAACTTACTTAGAACTAGTGCTCAGATGCAAAAAACTTAAGAGTCTAGGGCCATGTCCAAATAAAGTGACACGACATTGTAAAACTTTCATAAAGACAACTTAGACATTAGAAATAAAATCATAACTGGAATTTATTTTTTCCACCTAGAGTCAGAAATCTTTAAGGCTACACATTTCAGGTTAGTTGTTAACTTGCAGTGGTATGAGGATTTTCCTCATTAGGAGCTTCCCTATATCACTAAAATCACAGAATTCAGTCAAAAATAATTACATTAAATGAAAAGTATACAATAATCTCCTAAAGAAATCAAGTCCATATGCTAAGAATAGGGTCATCTCAATGTACATATTACTAACAACGATAATATAAACATGGAACAAACTACGGAAATGATCCATTTTCTTTCTTTTTTTGCAAGGAAATTAGGATTAAGTGACTGGCCCAGGGTCACACAGCTAGTAAGTGTCAAGTGTCTGAAGGAAGATGTAAAGTCAGGTAATCCTGACTTCAAGACCAGTACTCTGTCTGCTGTGCCACCTAGAGACCCCTGAAATGATCCATCTTTCAAAGAGAAGAAGTTATTCTCTAGGATGAATAGCATATTGAAGACTGTTTCTTTTGTTATCAGATATTTAACAAGCTTCATCACTCTCTGTGTCTCTTTCTCTCTGTCTGTCTTTCTGTCTCTGTCTCTGTCTCTCTCTCACATACACACACACACACCACACGCACGTGCACACACACACACACACACACACACACACACACATACACAGAGGCAGTGGTAGTTTCAGAATCCAAAGGTTTAGAATGTTTGATAGAGGTATGATTTGATAAGCTGTCTAAAGTATGTACTAAGCCCAGAGATGTGAAAATAGCTATAATATATGATTTCATTGCAAATATTCAACAATAGCTTTCCATTGCATTTTACACTCACTTTGCATTTTTGCCTGTTTGGAAGAATAAGTCAAATAATGGGTAAATGTACCTAAAATGCTTCATAAAGCCTTTCAATTAAACATTTTGAAGCAATCGCGTTATTGTTGTGCTTGGATTAGGAACTGGATGCTTAAGTATATAGTGCAATAACTCAGAGCCTTGTAACAGGAAAAAGCACAGCAGAATGGAACTATTGAAAACGAGATTCGAAGTAGGTATTGAAATCAAGGCCATTTGCAATGTAGAGGAGATAGTCGTGTGAAAAAGAGGGAAGCAAGGCAAAATTGATTTTGTTTGTGGCTTTTGTTCATGGTGCTTCTTCAAGAGACAGCAGCCCTCTAATTAGAGTCAATGGAAGCGTTGTAGGCTCTCAGACTGCAGGATTGGGCCCTTTATTTACTGAATCAATGAACTAGAAGAAGGAACATTAAGTTGGATGATGACCTTTTCTGCTGATGAAGCTCTTTGGAAAAGGAAGAGAGAGAGAGAGAGAGAGAGAGAGAGAGAGAGAGAGAGAGAGAGAGAGAGAGAGAGAGGAGAGACAGTTAGAGACAGACAGACAGACACATGGAAAGAGACAATTATGAGTTCCACAATTCAAAATTTCAAAATGTAAAGATAGTGGACAATATTTAATTTTTGAAATTAAATGTAGACCATAAAGAGAAACAGTACAATTTCACCATATCTGCATAATGAAATTTGTTATGAATCACATCCTCTTCTTCAAGTTTTGGTTTTGTGACAGTTGGTTCTTGGTTCTGTTTCTGAGTTATGATAGTTAAAACCATGGGATTGAATAAGAGGACTGGGGATAGATCCTGTTCTGGTTCTTATCACCTGCATGATCTTGGGCAAAGAATTTAACTCCCCAAACCTTGGATTGCTCTTCTGTAAAATGAGATTAGATTGCATTTTTATAATCCCTATATTCTCCATGTACCCTACAATATAAATTACATTCTATAATCCTTTATCCTATGGTCGTCGGTATATGAGTTGTAATAAGGGTAGAAAGACTTTGTAACAGCTATAACTATATATAATGGCTTTATAAGAGAAATACAAAAATGGAACCAGATACTGTAGGAAGCAATAAATCCTCTTTCTCAGTGATGATTATTTTCAAGCAGTCTGAATTACCACTTGTCAGGGGTGGAGTGTGTGAGTGTGTGTGTGAGTGTGTGTGTGTGTGTTTCTGTTTGTTGTGTGTTGTGTGTGTTGGTAGTGATGGATATTTCAGAAATGGGATGGACTGGATGAGCCCCAAAAGGGAAACAGAATTTTCAGAAGGCTATAAGGTAAATAAACGGCTCTCTCTTCTCAGCCATAAGAGTGACCACTTTCTCACCCTTTTGAGTTGAATTATATGCCACTTCTGCTCAGTGAAGTACTGACATGAACCTTGTCAAATGAACTGCCTAGAGAATTATGTGATTATGTACTAGGAGTCAGAACATAAAAGGCATCATCCTAATTAGTCTAATTAAAGCTTCCTCCAGGTCAGGCAAGTGGACTCTGGAAGGTTCCCCTCTAGGCTTCTATTTCACAGGGTCTTTACCAGGGCTCTTTTCCCTTTCCCAGCTGCTAGAAACAGAAGCCTACCACTTTCGGTAGAAGGTTTTTGCTGCCAGTTGTTTTGACAGTGTCACAAATCAAAATCAGGCCCTCTACAGGCTATAATGTCTGAGGTCCTGGCCAGTTCTGAAATTGGGTGATTTTTGCTCCTAGGAGTTCACTACTTGAAGAATACCTATTTTGGGATCTCTCAAAGACCATTTTGCTTCAAAATGTTTGATTAAATGGGAAAGGATGGAGATAAGAAGCTGTGCTGTAAATTTCAAAAGGAACTTCAAGTTACAATTTGATAATCTAGAGTTAAGTAGACCTGTGTGGGCAGGTACTTTTCCATTCCCATGCCCCCTCAGGACAAAAGAGGAAAAACTCAAAGATAGCTATCATCTCTTCCACATGCGACTTTCCCCATCACAGTTTTAATATATTGTGGATCGGTATGAGAAATTAAATGGGAATTTGGGCGGGGGGCACGTTTTGCAGAAGCCACAGGTGAGATGCAAAGGCCAGCAGACCACACAGAAAACATTTAGGAACTCAGAAATATATGAAATTGTCACAACAATCTGCTAGCAGCTGCTGAAGTGGTGTAAGACCCACCAACAACCAGCACACAGAAAGCTGCCAACACAGGTTCTTTTGATCTGCTTTACTAAGGAAAACAACGTTAAGAGGTTAACAATCTTACTTTAATCCAGCACACAAATATCATTCACTTAGTTCAGCTGAAAAAGCCAGTACCCTGAACTTCAGAGAAAATAAAAATTACAAACATCAACAGACAGACCTTGTCTGATTCAAATCTCAATGCATAATTACCAGAGTTTAACAAAGTCTGAACCTCCAGGTTTACAAGCTGGAGGGCTCTTAACCACAGCTGCCCAGAGTCTCCACTTCAACATGCCTCCAACAGTGAGAGCCCCTGCAAATAGCTCTGTTCTAGCTTTTTATACCCTTTTTAGTCATCATCAAACGTCGTCTGATCGACCAGAACTTAGGCTCCTACTATTGCTTCTGGTCTTAGCATCTCCCCTTAGGACCCTGAGGGCTTCATGCCCACATAGGCTTAAGCACCTAGTAGATAGGGGTTTGGGCCTGGGGGTTTGCACCTAGTAAGGCTCAATCAAAGACACTTAATTAACCATTTTAAAACAGTAAGGAAGTACCACCTTAATTGATATTACAGAAATATATGTACAATATTGTGTAATATTGGCATATTTTATCTTCTAATAACATAGCAATTCAGACTTCTTCTCTGATACAAAAGAAAAGGCAAAAAAACCTTTTACTCAAATTTTCCAGATCACAGTGAGCAGGGGGCCGCTATGCTTCTAATCCCTGTGATGTGGAAGGGATAACTGCATAATGATCCAAAATGGAACCATATCCATATCTATGTCTGACTATAAAAGTAAAGCAGTATGGTATAAGGGATAGTGTTGGGATTGTGGTCTGGAAGATTTGGGCTCAAATATTTCCAGTATAACTATGTGACTCTGGCCAGTCCATTTTGCTACTATGAGACTCAGACAACTATGTGGAACTACTGTTGCTGTTCAGCCATTTCAGTCTTGTCTGACTTCAAGCCCCCATTTGGAGTGTTCTTGGCAGAGATACAGGAAAAGTTTGCATGTCCCTCCTCAGTTCAGTTGAGGAAACTGAAACAAGCAGGGTTAAATTACTTGCCCAGCGTCATATAACTAGTAAATGTCTGAGGTAAGATTTGAACTCAGGTCTTCCTGACTCCAGATCTGGTGCTCTATCCACTGTGCTACCTAGATGCCCATGGAACTACTGAGCTAAACAGTAAATGGGTTGGTAGAAGCAGTTCACTAACTCACAATTCTCTGCTCCGATTATTCAGCTATTTTTAGTGAATGAGGTGCTAGGAAACTAGTACATTTCCTTTAGTTCCTTAGAGGAAATGATCAAAGTTACACCAGGGAATGGATAGGGCTGTTTACTTGAGCAGAGAAATCACTGACCTCAGTTCCTGTCTATTTGATCAATTCTAATAAGCTTCTAATCATCTGGGAGCTGGAGGCACACAGAAATAATATCTTGATGGGTCATGCAACAGGAGATACTGAACAGGAATAGAGGTCTGCTCTTCTCATGGTGCTTAGAGGAAGCAGACTTGAAATGCCTAGGCTTAGAAGAAAAAGGGGAAAATGGTGGTTCACCTTTAGTTCCACAGAAAGTTGGTAATAACTTTGAAATAAACTTCATAAGAATTAACAAAGGAAAAGTAGCTCATGACCATTCAGAGGGTGCAGAACCCATCACAACATAAATGTCATTGTTTTCTTACAATAAAACTGATAAGTACCGAAAGGAGCTGCCTGGCTTCCTTCAACTCCCAACTAAAATCCCACCTTGTACAGGAATCCTTTGCTATTTCTCTTAATTCTAGAGCCTTTCCTCTTCTAATTATTTCCTATTTGTGCTGCATTTTGTAGATATTGGGTTGCTGGTAGGTTCTTCCATTAGATTGTGAGCTCCTTGAAGTCAAGGACTGACCTTTGCCTCTTTGCATCCCTAGTTCTTAATACAATAACTGGCATATAACGAGAGTTTGACTGAGGAAAATTCCCTATCAAATGCTACCAATGGCTAGGCAGGTGATAATTCATTATACCGTCATATATTAAATAAATATTATTGGAGTATTTTTGGATAGTTGTAGGATTAGATTAAGTACTAATACTCAAAGAGTGGCCATGGCACAGTCGTATGCCCCTATGTTTGCCATTTCATATCATTTAGTTTCCTTCTGCCACTACGTCCTTCCTACACGAAGAAGTGGAGTTTCTCCTTGCTGAAGCAAAGCCTCTTATATTGCCAAGGTAAGGGGAGAGACCGCACTAATCAAAACTGTAATTTCCTAGTCAAGCACCATGATTCAAGTTTCAAAATCTTCCAAAAAGATATGGGGATAGGAGGATTCAGAGGAGAGTAATAAAGAGTAGTTTTGTTGTCACGGATGTAATTTAGCACAAAGGCAGCTCACTGTATCAATGAAGAAAAATATTCAGCCTTGGAGGAGAGAAGTGGAGCTTTTGTTTCACGTAGAAAAGTAAGCAGATGGCATTACTAGATATTGGCATCAAAGGCTAGAGGATGTATCCCAGTCTAAACTGTCTATGCTCCTAGAGAACATTATCTATTGTATTTCTCTCCACTTCTTCTCTTTAGGTCTTTGCAGTCTTGCTTCCAAATCCATCCTTCAATTGATAAGTTTCTCAAAACTTATTAATAATCTCAATCGTGAAATCTAGAGGGTTTCCTCCACCTTCATCCTTGCTGATGTCTCTGAAATGCTTGACACTATCAATCACTCTCTGTTTCTTGATACTCTCTTGTTTCTTGCTTTTCATGATACTTCTATCTCCCAGTTCTACTATGTGACTGCTTCTTCTCTGTCTTGTTTGTTAGATTTGTATCCACACATTCACTAAGAGTGGGGGTCCCCAAAGGCTCTCTCCTAGGCCATCTTCTCTTTCCCTCCCTACTTCAGCTGTTGATTTCATCAATCCCATGCCTTTAATTAATATCTCTGTGCTAATAAAGCTCAGGCCAATTTATTTAGCACTAATATAGCTCACAACCTTCAGTCTAGTATTTCCAACCATATTAAAGAAAGCTTGGGCTGTATATCATATAGGCATTTTAAACTCTCTGTGCCCAAAGCTGAACTCATTATATTTTCCCCAATACTTTTCCCTCTTGCTAACTTTTCTATCATTCTCAATGTTAACACCATACTCCTTGTAACCCTGACTCTTAACGTAGAAGTAATCCTCAGCTCCTCACTCTCTCTCACCCTTATATTCAATTAGTGGTCAAATCTTCTCATTTTCACCTTCAGAGCATCTCATCAATATCCCCTTCTCTTTTCTGACTCCGCCAACTCCCTGCTGTAGGCTCCCATCACCCCATGCCTGGACTATTAGAGTAAGCATTTTATTGGTAACCCTACCTCAAGTTTCTACCCTTTCCAATCTATCCTCCACTTAGCTTTCAAATTGACCTTAAAATGCAGGTCTGGCCATATCATCCCCCTATTCAATAAAATCTAGTGGTTCCCTATCTCTTCCCTAATCAAATATATATATATTGCTTTCAAATCTTTTCCCATTCTGGACCCTTCCTTCCTACCTTACCAGTATTTTTATGTATTTTACACCCTCTATCTCCTTTATATTTGAGTGATACTGGCCTCCTTGCTGTTTCTTGAAGAATGCACTCTATCTCTTACCTTCACAAATTTTCACTGGCTGTCTCATGTGGTTGGAATGTTATTTGTCCTTAACTTTGACTTCTGCCTTGCCTGCTTTTCTTCAGATCTCAGCTAATGCTCCACCTTCTATGTGAAGCCTTTCCTAGTTCTCCTTAATCTTAGTGCATTTCTTCTGAAGCTATCCTGCATGTATCTTGCTTGTACATAGTTCATTACACATTCTCTCTCCGCATTAGAGTGTGAGTTCCCTGATAGAAGCTGTTTTTTTTTAATTTTTTTTATCTTTCTTTTCTTAATTACCATGCAGAGATTAGATGTTTAATAAATATTACAGGATTTATTTCATTTATTTTTTCTAGGCATCTCCCCCTTTTCCTCATGTGCTTAGATTCCTACATTTTCACAATCTCCAGTCTCTAGCCTCACCTGCAGTTTGATACCTTATCTTCCTTAGTGTGAGGAAGGTCAGAAAGGCTTTCTCCTTAGATGTCCATACTACTAGATCATCTGTCCACTGAGCTTCCTGAGAAGGGAAGGGAAGGGAAGGGAAGGGAAGGGAAGGGAAGGGAAGGGAAGGGAAGGGAAGGGAAGGGAAGGGAAGTGATAACATAAGGACTTGTCAAAGTGTCAAGGATATTGATGAAGGTATTATTGCTCAGTTTCAGATTTTAGTAGATGTCTACTAAGTTTCCTTCTAAAAAAAAGTTTCCTTCTAGTTCTGAGAATCTGCAATTCTGGGAAATAGTCATCAGAGGGAGGACCAAGAGTGATGGAGAGAGATGTAGGAGAGGAGAGAGATGAAGGGGGAGGACAGACAGAGATAGAGGAAAATACCAAAGATTTTGATGTATTCACACATACAATTAATTTTTACAGCTGTATGTTACAACATATAAAATATATAAAGATAATAGGTAAATTAATCTTATATTATTAATTTATGGGCAGACATAATAACAGCCAAAGATTAAATGAAACAAGTGTTGGTCTACTTTGACATAGTCATAAAAGTGTGATGATTAATTAAAATATAGGAGAAATAACTTTTTCTCCTCATTGCATTATCTTTTTATTGCTACGTTATTACACATTCATGTACATACAATTTTCATAGTAAAAAGTCAGAACTCCAGTTATCAAAACCCAATGCCTTGGCAATTTTATTATAATCAAAAGAAATTTAGCCAAACGCACATGCATACTGAGAGCCTTTCTTATCAATATCTGCATGAAAAATAATACGGAGTATTCTTACTGCTATATAACTGTCAGGCTAACTTCAAACATAAATGCACACACACACACACACACACACACACACACTCACAGGAATGTCTGTGCATTTATAAGTTAACCTTCTCCCTAGTTTAGGTCTTAGTCATAGATCATCAGAACTACTAGAGTAGTACTCTCTCAGTCTTTGTGAATTGAGCCTCTGCTGTCTCGAAACCCTCCTTCACACAGTTGACAAATTGCTATTTCTAAAGCGTAAGTATAATCATGACATTTTCTGTCCAAGAAAATTCTGTGGCTACCTATTATCTTTATAGTAAGAAGTACATTTCTTTCTATGCTATTTGAAATCCTTTGAAGTTCGTTTTGTATCTGACTGCAGCAAATTGATCTACTCCAAATGCACTTTACCATTCCCCCACCTCTCAACAAATACATTCTATGTTTTTAGCCCAATTGGCCACTAGCTGTTCTCCATACATGATATAGCATGTTCTTCTATGATTTTAACATGTTTTCCCCCAATCCCGGAATGCCCAACTTCCTCTCTCCTTACGTTTTAACATCCCTAGTATCCTTCACATCTTAGGCAAAATACCAACTACTTCATGATGTTTATCCTGATTTACATATTTCAACACACAGAGCATTATTTTTGTATATATATAATGTATATATATGTATATGTGTGTATATATATATATATATATTTCAAATAATTTTATTGAATTTTGGTCTAGTAGAAAGAACAATTGATTTTGAATCAGGGGAAGTAGTTTCAAACCTTCCTCAATCTTATTAGCAGTTTCACCTTGTTCAAGTCACTTAACCTTTATAGAATTCAACTTGCCGTATTATAAAAGGAAAAGATTGAACTTATGTGCCTCTAAGGTCTCTTCCAGTTACATATAAATACATAACTATTGGCCTATCATTCTATGATTTATGTGCATAATGTTTCCTTTAAAAGATTGGCAGTTTCTTGAAGAAGGCAACTTGTTTCCTTGTCTTTGTATACCACACCTAGTACAAATACTCATACAAAAGAGAACCTTAAGTATTTTTGAATATCTACTTCTGAAACCACACAATATCTACTTGGCTCTGAAATGACACCTTTTTTTTTTCTTCCTGCAAATTCTTCAAGGTGAGACCAAGTGTGTCCTACAATGAATGTGATTTATTCAAGTAGGAGTACAGGTCCTATTCATATTCTGATGGATTGATTCAAATCAAGAAGTGTTTTGATTTAAGCAAAATAATTACTTTTAAGTGGGTTGAGATAATGAATGGGGTACTAACTTTACAAGTATAATCCCAATTGTTCTGAGGCTCCAGGTAGAAAAATTCATAATAACTAGGCAGAAATATGGCCCCTTGTCTTATTTTCATTTATATTTGTCTCTAGTTAACCCCCAGTTTCTTCGTGGTTGAGATAAAATTCAGATTTCTAAAAACTTTTAGATAAAAAAGCAGAAGATTGTAACAATATCTGTGATAGATGCAGTTAAGGGAAGTTGGGGAGAAACAGATCTTTTTTCCCCCTAAAAACTTCTCTTATTTTTTAAGCAAGTGAATACAAATAGTTTCTTCTGTTCAGAGATGCTAATATGCCTCTCCTCAATATCTGCTTTCTCTGCCATACCTCACTTTTACCTGTTCTTTGTCCTTTCACTTGTTGTCCCCGGGATTTTGATTCTCCCTAGATCAGAATCTGATTCCCTCTTTCCCTGCTTGTTTCCTCTTGGCTTTTAGATCTGCAGAATTTCTGTTTCTTCTATCCACTCTTTTTTTAAATAAAAGTTCTTTGGGGAATGATTAATTCTCTCATGTAATGGCTTTGATTGATTCAAAGTATTTTATAGGCTCTGTTGACACTTGGTTCTGACTGATTAATCAAGAAATGTTTTTACCTAAAAAAGCAAGTTCTTTTAATTGAGATGGTCTAATCAATGGGGCCTTGCCCTTTAAAAGACATTATAGCTAAACTGATATAACACTTTACCATTGGCACAGTGTTTTGAATATAGTAGGTAATGTGATCCTTAAAGAAAGCTTGTGAGGTAGATGTTATTATGCCCAAATTACAGAAGAGGAAAATGAGCTTGAAAAATGTTAAATGTTTACCCAGCTTCTACCTTTTCTGTTCACATGGGATCTTTAAGCATTGAGTGAGATCATATTTGAAAAATAGTGCTTAGCACAGTATCTGCAACAAAAAAAGTGCTACATAAATACTTATTCCTCTTCCTTCTACTTTAAAGTATCTTAAACTGGATTCAGTTGTTTTTTTTTCTTTTTCTTAATCTTAGTATTATCTTCTTACTATTATCTAAAAGCTTTCTCTTTTGAATGAATAATAGATCTCTTCCAGGATTTGACAGTCTTTCACAGATATATTTATACACATAAATACACACATCTATATGTGTATTTACACATATATGCCATTTAAATTTTGCTTGTTTGTTTTTGTTTTGCTTGGAATCAGATGTAAGAAATAGTAGTAACAGGTTGAAGACACAGAAGGGCAGATTTAGGCTTAATATGAGGGGAGGGAAAATCTTAATAATTAAAGCCCTCCTAATGGATTATGGACTTCAGAGAGGGTCTGCATGGTCAGGGGTAAGTTGTTCAAGAAAAATCAGGATTACCTTTTTTGGGGAATGTTGCAAAAAGAACTCATCTATAAATATGTGGACCAAAAGACACTGGAGATATTTTAATCTCCACAACTCTGACATTCTCTAACTCAGTACATTGTTAATTATGTGTGTCTGCATTTTAATTTAAAGATCTACAAGCATATAAGGAAAGAGAATGAGGAGATGGATGGTGACTTAATTGATGTTTTATCTACTTAAGTTCCCAGGCTAGAGCTCTGAACACAGTATCTGCTTAAAAAATTGTCAGTGAATTGATTTGACTATGTATAGCACTTTATTGTCAAGAATTCAGTAACATATATAATATGAAATTATAAAATACAGACATATGCACCTATTATGTTACAGATAATGCAATATTTTCAACTCACATACAGAAAATGAAGGGAGTTTAAAGCTTGTATGGATCCTTTGTGCTAGTACCATATCCCCACTAATAGGAAAAGACATAATGATGAGAATTAAAGAAAACATTGAGCAATCTAGACATTGTGAGGGAGGAAAGCTGATGATAAAGCATCATTTGCACAAAAATTGAGTTCCCAAAAAACTTCAGTGCTGTCTAAATTTATCGATGGATGCCAGATCTGCAATCAATATGGTTCTCATATTGAATTTGGAATGATTCCATCAATGCCACCTCAGCCTCACATTAAGTGTCAGATGGTTAAGAGATTCCACTGATCCAGGAGTTGGAACTGTCACAATTAAGTCAGTTCCATTACAGATCACATGAGAAAAATGGGTGATTATAAGTATCTGCTTTGCAGTGAGTTGGTAAGGGTGGGATGCCCCCCACATATAGACTTACAATAGTGCTGCAGTGTATAAGGGAGGAATCAAAGTGAATATTGCTTATGATGACTGCACCTTGAGCCTCAAACTTATGATGGTAAGAGCACAGTTCAGAGTCCTTGGGAAATAGACAACCATTTATCTTCAAGTTCTGCCCTGTTAAGTGGTATTGGAAGGGACTGACACCCTTGTGATCTGTTCAGTAGTGAACTGCTGAGTTCTCCTTCTCATGGCACTAAAGTCAAAGGCATACATGAGCATGCATTCATGCATACACACAATTCATATGCCATTGTCTCCCCTTTTTTCAGTGATTCCTAAAAAAAGGTATTTTTGTTCTATACACAGCTATCAGGGCTTGAGAGGTGGTTGCCTTTATTTCTACCCTCTTATATGTGCCAGATTAGTGGTACAGGGAAGAGTAGGGGCAGTACATGTTCTAGGCCTATACAATATGTGACAATTTGCAAGTCCATTTTATCTATGCTATTTTATAGTGCTAACTCTGCCCTGGGTTCCTCAGTTTCCACTTTGAACTTCCCATATTTTTAATGGGTAGGGAGACTAAATGTTACCCTTGTGCCTGACTTCTGCATTTCAGCTTTAAAAGGTTTAATTTTTTTTTTTAAGCTTGTATAACATCTATTTTATTCTTTTTTTTTCCTTTATTTATTTTTGGTTTACCACACACGGTTCTACATAGTTTTGAGTTCCAGTTTTTCTCCCCTCCCTCCCCCCTCCCTCCCCAAGACGGCATGAAGTCTCATATAACTGTCATGTATAACTTCGCATTGAATTAATTTATGCTCTAGTCAAGTCGTGGAGAAGAATTTTGACCAATGGAATGAATCATGAGAAAGAAGAAACAGAACCAAAAAAAAAACAAAAAAAAAAAAAACCCCAAAACCAAAAACAAAAGAGAAGCAGAAAAGGCGAGCATGTAGTGTGCCTCAGTCTGTATTCAAACTTCGCAGTTCTTTCTCTGAATGAAGATAGCATTCTCCATCGTGAGTCCCCTGGAGTTGTCCTTGCACCTTAGGTTGCTGACAAGAGCGCAGTATGTCAGGGTTGGTCCTCACGGAATCCACATATCTGTGGCTGTGCACAACGTTCTCCTGGCTCTGCTCCGCTCACTCAGCATTATGTCGTGTAGGTTTTTCCAGGTTGTTATGAAGTCTGCATCATCCCCATTTCTTATGGCACAATAGTATTCCATCACCTTCATATACCACAGCTTGTTCAGCCATTCCCCAATTGATGGGCATCCCTTTGCTTTCCAATTCTTGGCTACCACAAAGAGAGCTGCTATAAATATTCTTGTACATATGGGTCCTTTTCCCGCTTGCATGATTTCTTTGGGATACAACCCTAGAAGTGGTATTACTGGGTCAAAGGGTATGAACATTTCTATAGCCCTTTGGGCATAGTTCCACACCGCCCTCCAAAATGGCTGGATCAGCTCGCAACTCCACCAGCAATGCAACAATGTTCCAATTTCCCCACATCCTTTCCAGCATTTATCATTCTCCTGATTTGTTATTTTAGCCAATCTGACAGGAGAGATGTGGTATCTAAGAGTTGTTTTGATTTGCATTTCTCTAATCAGCAGCGATCCAGAGCATTTTTCCATATGCCTGTAGATAGCTTTAATTTCTTCCTCTGAAAACTGCCTGTTCATATCCTTTGACCATTTCTCAATTGGGGAATGGCTTGTATTCCTATATATTTGGCTTAGCTCCCTGTATATTTTAGAAATGAGGCCTTTATCAGAGATACTAGTTGCAAAGATTTTCTCCCAATTTTCTGCTTCCCTCCTAATTCTTGTTGCATTGGCTTTTTTTGTACAAAAACATTTCAATTTGACATAATCAAAATTATCCATTTTGCATTTTGTAATGCTCTCTATCTCTTGTTGGGTCATGAATTCTTTACTTTTCCACAAATCTGATAAGTAAACTATTCCTTGCTTTCCCAAATTACTTAGAGTATCAACTTTTACTCCTAAATCATGAACCCATTTTGACTTTATTTTGGTATACGGTGTAAGATATTGGTCTATGCCCAGTTTTTGCCCTACCATTTTCCAATTTTCCCAACAGTTTTTGTGAAGTAGTGAATTATTAGCCCAGGAACTGGCTTCTTTGGGTTTATCAAAGAGTAGATTGCTAAACTTGTTGATTTCACCTACTTGTGTACCTATCCTATTCCACTGATCCACACCCCTGTTTCTTAACCAGTACCAGGCAGTTTTGATGACTGCTGCTGTGTAGTACAGTTTAATATCTGGTGTGGCTAAACCACCATCCCTAGCATGTCTTTTCATTAATATCCTAGATACTCTAGACCTCTTGTTTTTCCAAATGAATTTTGTTATTATTTTGTCCAGCTCAGTAAAAAAAAATTTTGGTAGTTCGATTGGTATGGTTTAATTTTTTTAACTGACCACAGTCTCTTTTAAGGAAGAATCCTCTTTTCTTTCTAATAAGAGTAAAATTTATTTTCTTTTCTTTAGAACAGAGTTTTCTTTTTAAATTGTGTGTGTACATGCACTCACATGTGTACAATAGACTTCTTTTGAAGTTTGATGAAACACATGCGATCTTTCTTATAATGGCATTTTAAATGCATAAGATAAAGTGCATGACATTGTAAGGAAAAAATTATTTCAAATTAAAGATGCATTTTTAAAATTTATTCAAGTTAATGAATTTCCTGAAATATATCCACAGACTCCTTGGTATTCATGGAAATCAGATTACAAAACAAACAAAACCAAACAACAAAAAGCCTTGCTTTATAGGAGAAGGCCCTTTTGAAACTGTTAAAATATTTCCAATCCATCAATAACTTTGCATGTAAATTTCACTTGCATATATTTGGTTTTTTTGTTACTAGAGTATAGAAATAGTCCCAGAAAAATGTAAAAAAAAACTTTCTTAAATTGAAGAATAAAATGGATAAGTTATTTAATTAAGTAATAGGAGACAATGTGGATGGTATCATAGCATCTTCTATTTAGAGGTTGAAGCAGCCTCATACTTAAGGTGACCAGAAACAACTGCTTTGTCCAAAACCACATAGGAAGGAAGTAGTAAGATTGGTATTTAAAACCAAATCTTGTGATTCTAAATCTTGTAGATTCCCATAGTCTTTCTCACTTGCCACACTCTTGGATCTAGTAAAAGAAAGACCTAGATTTAACTCAAATTGTGATAATTTCTAGCTGAGTAGCCGTAACAAATGCACTTTATTTCTCTGCATTTCACTTTTCATTTGTTAATACTTATATATGCCCAAATTGTACTCTCTTGCCAGCAAAAAAAAGTAGAACGAAAGTTCCTTGAGGACAGAACTTACAATATTTAGCTTGCTATCCACAGTCTAGCACAGTAACAGTTAGCAAGATTTTGTTAATAAATGTTTGTTGGATGAAATTGAATTGAGATACTGAATTAATAGAAATGAAGTCAGGTTTACCACACCTGAGGGGAGAATGTATAAGATTCTGGTCAAGATATTTTGTCAGGGGGTGGTGGAGCCAAGATTGTGGCTGGAAAGCAGGGATTTTGGTGAGCTCCTTGCCAGGTCCCTCCAAAAACCTATAAAAATGGCTGTGAACAAATTCTAGAACTGCAGAACCCACAAAATAGCAGAGGGAAGCCGGGCTCCAGCCCAGGACAGCCTGGATGGTCACTGGGTGAGGTCTATTGCTCATGGAGCTGGGAGCAGAGGGGAGCAGAGGGAAGCAGAGCCCATGGTGACAGGACCAACCAGACCCCAGACTGGGAGCCAGGTGGAACAGGCCCTAGCACCCTGAATCAGTGAGCTGTGGCAGTTACCAGAATTCTCAACCCACAAACACCAAAGAAAACAGAGAAGATTAGTGGGAAAAGCTGCAGGGACAGAATGAAAGGAGTTCCCGGTTTGCCCACTGCCCCGGGAGCAGCGGAGGTGGTACAGTTACAGAACTACAGCTGCAGTTGCTTCTGGCCTCAGGCCCACCTGGTGGGAGGAATTAAGTGGCAGATCACAGCAGGAGTGCAGAGCCTGCTTAAGATCTGAGTTCAATCCTGGTTGGCAGTTCTTGTGGAAGGAGGAGTGCTGGTGTGGCAGAGCTAGCTGTATAGAAATAGCTCTGAAAACAACAGCACAACCCCTAAAGCTTGGAACAAAGTACTCTTTACTCTACAAGCAGTCATACCCTGCTGAAAAACTCAAGGGTCAAGTAAGTTGGCTGGGAACATGGCCAGGCAGCGAAAACAGACTCATTCAGACTCAGACTTTGGAATCTTTCTTTGGTAACAAAGAAGACCAAAACATACAGCCAGAAGAAGTCAAAAAAGTCAAAGAGCCTACATCAAAAACCTCCAAGAAAAACATGAACTGGTTTCAGGCCATGGAAGAGCCCAAAAAGGATTTGGAAAAGCAAGTTAAAGAAGTAGAGGAAAAATTGGAAAGAGAAATAAGAATGATGCGAGAAAACCATGAAAAACAAGTCAATGACTCACTAAAAGAGACCCAAAAAATACTGAAGAAAACAACACCTTAAAAAATAGTCTAACTCAAATGGCAAAAGAGCTCCCAAAAGCCAATGAGGAGAAGAATGCCTTGAAAGGCAGAATTAGCCAAATGGAAAAGGAGGTCCAAAAGACCACCAAAGAAAATACTAGCTTAAAAATTAGATTGGAGCAAGTAGAAGCTAGTGACTTTATTAGAAATCAAGATATTATAAAACAGCACCAAAGGAATGAAAAAGTAGAAGACAATGTGAAATATCTCATTGGAAAAACCACTGACCTAGAAAATAGATCCAGGAGAGATCATTTCAAAATGATTGGACTACCTGAAAGCCATGATGAAAAAAAGAGCCTAGATATCATCTTTCAAGAAATTACCAAGGAGAACTGCCCTGATATTCTAGAGCCAGAGGATAAAATAGAAATTGAAAGGATCCACCAATTGCCTCCGGAAAAAAAAAAAAAAAAAACATCCCAAAAAGAAAACTCCTAGGAATATTGTCACCAAGTTCCAGAGTTTCCATGTCAAGGAGAAAATATTGCAAGCAGCCAGAAAGAAACAATTTGAGTATTGTGGAAATGCAATCAGAATAATCCAAGATCTAGCAGCTTCTACCTTAAGGGATTGAAGGGCTTGGAATATAATATTCCAGAGGTCAATTGAAAATCCATATTTTGCCTTGGAACATGATACTCAGTTTTGCTGGGTAGGTGATTCTAGGTTTTAATCCTAGCTCCATTGACCTCCGGAATATCGCATTCCAAGCCCTTCGATCTCTTAATGTAGAAGCTGCCAGATCTTGGATTATTCTGATTGGGTTTCCGCAACACTCAAGTTGTTTCTTTCTGGCTGCTTGCAATATTTTCTCCTTGATCTGGGAGCTCTGGAATTTGGTGACAATATTCCTAGGAGATTTCTTTTGGGGATCTATTTGAGGAGGTGATCAATGGATTCTTTCAATTTCTATTTTGCCCTGTGGCTCTAGAATATCAGGGCAGTTCTCCTTGATAATTTCTTGAAAGATAGTATCTAGGCTCTTTTTTTGATCATGGCTTTCAGGTAGTCCAATAATTTTTAAATTTTAATTTTTAAATTATCTCTCCCACATCTATTTTCCAGGTCAGTGGCTTTTCCAAGGAGATATTTCACATTGTCTTCCATTTTTTCATTCCTTTGGTTCTGTTTTATAATATCTTGATTTCTCATAAATTCACTAGCTTCCACTTGCTCCAATCTAATTTTAAAGTAGTATTCTCTTCAGTGGTCTTTAGGACCTCCTTTTCCATTTGGCTAATTCTGCCTTTCAAGGCATTCTTCTCCTCACTGGCTTTTTGGAGCTCTTTTGCCATTTGAGTTACTCTGTTTTTAAGGTGTTGTTTTCTTCAGTGTATTTTTTGGTATTTTTTTGGGTCTCCTTTAACAAGTAATTGACTTGTTTTTCATGGTTTTCTTGCATCCTTCTCATTTCTCTTCCCAATTTTTCCTCTACTTCTCTAACTTGCTTTTCCAAATCCTTTTTGAGTTCTTCTATGGCCTGGGGCCAGTTCATGTTTTTCTTGGAGGCTTTTGTTGTAGGCTCTACGACTTTGTTGTCTTCTTTAGGCTGTATGTTTTGGTCTTCTTTGTCACCAAAGAAAGAATCCAAAGTCTGAGACTGAATCTGGGCACGTTTTTGCTGCCTGGCCATATCCCCAACCAACTAACTTGACCCTTGAGTTTTTCAGTGGGGTATGACTGCTTGTAGACTAATGAGTTCTATGTTCCACGTTTGGGGTGGAGGTGCCAGCTCTGTCAGACCCGCACTACTCCTTGGGCTTAGATCTTCAGCAGGCTGTTGCACTCCTGCTCTGATCCGCCACTTAATCCCTCCCACCAGGTGGGCCTGGGGCCAGAAACAGCAGCAACTGTAGCTGCCCCACCTCCGCTGCCCCTGGGGGCTGGAAGCTGAACCACGAACTCCTTCCACTCCCGCAGCTTTTTCCACTAACCTTCTCCGCAGTCTTTGGTGTTTGTGGGTCGAGGTGTCTGGTAACTGCCGCAGCTCACATATTCAGGGCGCTAGGGGCCCCATCCGCCTGACTCCAAGTTTTGTTGTTCCACGCCACTCAGGCTGGGCTCTGCTCCACTCCGTTCCCAGCTCCCAGCTCCCAGCTCCCAGCTCCCAGCTCTGTGTGGAATAGACCTCACCCAGAGACCATCCAGGCTGTCCTGGGCTGGAGCCCTGCTTCCCTCTGCTGTTCTGTGGGTTCTGCTGTTCTAGAATTGGTTCAGAGCCATTTTTTATAGGTTTTTGGAGGGTCTCGGTACAGAGCTCACTCTAGTCCCTGCCTACCAGCCACCATCTTCTCCTTTTGAAATTTTGATGTCCAAAAACTCTCACTCCCCCTCTATCGCCTCTCATTCCTCCTTGAGGAGGGAAGCAATTGGGTGTGTTTTCCATGTGCAGTCATGCAAAACATATTTCCACATTAGTCATGTTGCAAAAAAAAAAAAACACAGACTCCCCCTGCCAAATAAAGAGCACCAAGCACAATAAAGTATTAAAAAAGGATGCTTTGATCTGCATTCAGATTCCATTACTTCTTTCTCTAGAGGTGAATGATATTTTTCATCTTGAGTCCTTCAGAAGTATCTTGGATTACTCTATTGCTGAGAATAGCTGAGTTATTCACAATTAATCATTGTACAACATTGTTGTTGTATGCAAGTTCTCCTGGTTGACTCAGTTTAATATGTGTGCCTGTACACACGTATATACATATGCACACATACACAGACATACATTTAGACAAATGCATACACATGTGGATAAATACATACATATATACACAGACATAATCACTTCTACATACATAGTTTTAATTCAATAAATATTTCTGCATATTTCACATAGATTACCATTGGGGAATTGAGTCCTATATATAAATACATCAAATTAAATGTTGTACTTAGCAATATTCTGAGGAATTAGTGGATTGAAAAGAACCACATTCATTTATAAGTTAGCTTAGTACAATCCTAGAAACATATTTTGTGGAATATAAGGGGTCATAAAATTGAATAATAGATACTTTAACTTCGTTCAGTGAAAGGAACCCTATATTTGGAGATTTAACATCCCCATGAGAAACGCAAAGTATTTAGAAAGGGCTAGTCTTCAAAAAATCACTTATTCCATTTTCTGCAAGACTAAAAAGTGGCAGACAGTTACACCAATCCATTGCAATGCACCGAACTTGTTCTTGTGATAAAATGGAATAAAATGATAAACTATTTTTAAAAAAAAATGAGTGAAATGTCTGTGATCTGGGAAATCAGAGATTATATCTCCTAAAAAAGATGGTCATCTAAAATGTACTTATAAAAATGAGTACACGGAGAGGTCCCTGTCATTTTTTTTTGAATTATGAGCACAATTTTCTTCTTTGTACTGAGTAAGACGTACATTGTGCACATTGGGAAAAAATAGCTTTCTCTGTGTCCTGTTTAAGACCTTTCTGCAGAGTCATATCATAGCAGGACTTCTGTCCTCAGGAGAAAAGTTGTGCTTTACCTACTGAGCAACCTCTGCTAGACAGCTAACTTTACAAAAGACATATAGACATGAGTTTTTTTTTTTTTTTTTTCCTGAAAGTCCTCTCTGGATATATCACAGGGGTAGGATGCAGGGTTGATGGTAAAGAAAGTACCTACTACCCCTCGTGACCTTTGAGTGCCCCAAGAAAGGATTTTTCCCCTTGTTTCCTCCCAACACAGTCTATAAACCTTTCCTGGAGAAACAGCAAAACACCTGCACTGTAGTATGTTCACCTATTCCCTCTGACCCTCAGTAGGTCCCCTTTATTTTTTTTCTTCTTTTAAAATTTGTTTTAAATATATTTTACACATACTTAAATGTGTAAAGTTTGTTTTTCCTAGTAGAATATAAGATCTCTGAAGGTGGGGAAGGATTTCATTTTGTCTTTTTAAATACTGGCATCTAACCCTAGAGGAGCTAAATAAACAATGATTTGATTAATTGATTGATATTGTTACACCAAGATTTTTATTATTGGTGAAAGTTTTAATAATATGATTTGATTTCTACTTTTGTGATGCCACTTTTGTTATTTATACAATATGCAAGAATAACATAGTGTCTCAAATTACGACATCACTTTGTTATTTTATTTATTTTTTTTAACAACACTGGGAGTTAAGTAGCTTAAGTACTGTTGTCTTCATATCATAAAGACACAGGGTGTCAGAGAATTTAAGTCACACAGCTGGCAAATGCTAGATCTGAGTCATAAAGGTGTTCTTACAGAAAGCCCCATGCCATGATGCAATGTTGTCTTATCAATAGTAACTCATAATAAGAAAAATTGGTCATCGCTTTAGTCAAGAAGAGAGAATGATAGAAGTTCTCTGAAAATATCTAATGAGAAAAATGCATCATTTGGAGTGACCTCAGGTAAGGGAATAGAAGAAAAGGAACATTAAAAAAGATGTGCTATCTCAGCACATTTATTGATTTTTCTTATATTGAGTAGAGTCAATTCAGTTCAATTAAACAAATTCTCTTCATACCTTGAAGATATGTCATTGATTTGACCATTAGGTTATTTTTAACAAATGGGATTTTAAGAAGATATCCAATTCTTTCAATTACTACAAGCTTTTGATCTCCTTCAGTTTTCCTTCCTCCCTCACTCTTTTTTCCTTCTTTTAGCCTTCTTTGCCTTACTATTTTTCTCTTTTTAACTCACATATAAGCAAATTCTAGTTTTGTGTAAGTGGTGTGTATGCTATTGATCCATTCTAATTTCTCTTATTTGACAAGTCACTTTACGAAGTGCTGCAAGAGATGGGCTGATAAATAAGACATGAGTTCTCTTGAAAGACAAAAGAATGAAACTTTTTTTTTCCTTTTCATTTTTGAAATTTGTAGACATAGAGAGTATCAGCCACTGCTTCAAAGTTTGGTCATCGTTAACTCCTTCACAAACTTGAAGTGGTAAAAAGCTGGAACCTTCGGCATGCATGATGCTTCTCCATGTAATGTAAGCTCTGATCTAGCTTTCCGAAAGCTAAAAGCACTAGCAGGCTGTGTTTTCATAAGGTGGTTACTATTCCCGTTCATAATAGAGGATATCCTTGAGGAGTTGGGGATTTCCTAATACTATTTTTCATATGTCTCCACCTTTTTTATCCTGCCTAAAATAATCAGCCATTTTTTTATATTTTCACAGTATCAATTAACAATATGAAACAATTAGCTTTTGAAAAGTGATATTTTTTAGAAGGTATGACAAGGACCCAAATACAGCAATGTTTTCCTCCTAAACTCAAAAAAAATATCTGGGATATATTATCCTATAACCATAAACAAAATCAAAATGAAAATTGACTCAAGCTTGTAAAGTATGTATGGTAAAGAGATAAATTGCCACATCTGTAGAGATATGTATAGTTTATGTTTTCAATCAAGCTTTGGTGCTTTGTAGCTTTCTCCAGCTGCTTTTCCATAGTGTATCTAGTTTGTCTTCAGCTCCTAATGTAAACAATATCACTAGCCTTTGCTATGTCTAAGTCTTCTCCAGTTCAAGGGGATAGGTTGGTGAAAACAAAAGATTTTTTCTCTCCACCTAATAATTTTTTTAGCTCATAGAATTAACTAGAACTGCTTTACCATTAGACTGACCTAATTGGGAATCTCAAACTACTATTCTATTCAAGTCTCAGAGACATGATTGAGTCTTTGCAACCAATTCCAATATACTATCTGTGTAACATATATTTCATTCTACTGGATAGCTAGAAGCATTTTGCTTCTTGCTAATTAGTTAAAGAAATTTCCCACCAAGTTTATATGTATTATTGATTCTCAACTGATGAAGTTACCAAGGTATAGAGCATCTTCTTAGTTACTTTAAATGGGGATTATTGATTCAGTTACAACCTCACTCTTTTAAAAGTATAAGCATAGATATTGACAAAATATTTGGTAATTTCTTCTCATATTTCCCATCTTCTTTTTCAGATTTGTCTTCTCTTTGACTTTGGTAGCAACTATTGGCCCACTAACATCACATTAAACATAACTGATTGTTTATATTACCTGGGTGGTATGCTTGTGCTATATCACTAAAAAGGAGAACTGGAGAGAGCTGTAGTGAAGCTAATGAGGTACAAACAAATTTAGATTCCCTGGAGGAAAGAGTGTGTATCCCTGTAGCGCTTAGAGAAAACAATTTCCTATGTGGCTCCAGGAGATATTGACACATTTTGCACTAAGACAGGAGAAAATTTTATGCCAGCCAAATGTGTCAGAGGCTGGACCCAATAGCCGAGGACTGATGAGGTGCTATGCCAGGAGCTCAAGTCTAAGATAAACAGAGTAACACTGAACTGAAACTTGAAGGACACAGTAGGTGAGTTTCCAGGCAACAGGAAAATTCCCAGAACAAATGGAGAGAACCAGAACCAAAAAGAAGCTGGAAGCAAAAATCATTGGATGATAGGGCTATAAAATAAAGGAACAAACAGATCTTGCATTTCCCTAGTACCAGGAACCATGAGGAGTATGAAGATTTTGGAATGGAGATTGATGATAGCAAATTAAATCTATTTCCCACTTTTGGGGGGCCAGAAGGAATCATTTGTTGGAGGTCAACCAGGATACTTTTGTGAAGTAAAGTTGAACATAAAGGACCCTCGAAAGTGGGATTCATGTGAAGGGAGAATTGAATGTCCATCTACTGAACAAAGATAGAAAGGAGAGCCAAAGCTTAGGGAAATCTCTGAAATACACAGACACATAAGAAAGGAGAGACTTATCCTAACTGAACTTAAAATATTTTGGTACTTTTTAAAATTTCCAAAATCTGTTGGTTTAATCAAAGGGGGAAGTGGATAAGTATTTATATAGTGCTTAAAATATGACAAGCATGGCACTTAGTGGTTTATAAATATGATCTCATTTGATCCTAATAAAAAGCTTAACTTGCAAGATAAGTGCTATTATTGCTCCCATTCTACTGTTGAGTAAATTGAGACAGAGAATAAATTGCTTTCCTAGGGTCACACAGCTACAGTGTCTGAGAACAGATAGGAATTGGATCTTCTTGATACCAGGCATCTACTATGTCACTTGCCTGTCCTGTATTTGATGTATTATTGGCCTGGACACATTAATGGAAGCCAGGAAGCCAAGGACTATTCCTTTCTGTAAAATCCTAGACAAAATGGAAAGAAAACAATTGTTGGCAATTTGAGTCAAAAGGAAATTCTTTTTGTTAAAATATTTTTCCCTTTGTTTTATTTTAGTGAGCAGCACACACAATTCAAGCCAGTCCAAATAAACATGTTAATTCAAATTCTTCCATCTGGTTATATATTTTTTTTGCTTTGTTTTTTTCTCACTGAAACTTCAGAAAATTTAAGCATGCTGTGCATTTAATCTATACTATTTCCCATAATTTTATTCATCATGATATAACAAACTAGTGGTGGGGAACCTGAGACCTTGAGGCCTCATGTGGCCCTCTAGGTCCTCAACTGTTGCCCTTTGACTAAATCCAAACTTCACAGAGCAAATCCCCTTCATAAAAGGATTTGAGACCATAGGTTCCCCACCTCCGGCATGTACTCTTAAGTGCAGCTTATCAATGAAACAAACTTTATGCACAATGTAAAAGTAGAATTTTTACTATTCTTTTTTAAAGGATTCCTCTAAATCTCTAAAAACAGTTTCAATAGATTTCCTACAAATGAAGATAACTTTCTTTTGTAGGAAGGTATCTAAAATAGTGGATAGAGTACTGGGCCCAGAGTCAGAAGTATTTGAGTTCCAATCCAGTATCAGACACTGATTAGTTGGGGGACCCTTGGCAATACACTTAACCTTGGTCTGCTTGTTTCCCTAAACATAAAGTAGGCGTTATGATAACACCTACCTCCCAATGTTGTGGGGATCAAATGGTTTATTTGTAAAATTCTTATCACAATGTCTGGCGCAGAAAAGACACTCAATAAATTCTTCCTTCATTCTTTCTACTGTCCAAAATAATGAGAAGGGAGAAATGACTAAAAAATAGAGTATCAGGAAATTCTTTACACAGAAGGCAGCACATCACTTGAACCTTGAAAAAAGCCAAACATACTGTGGTAGAGGTAAAAAATAATGGTAGAGGTCATTAGAGGAACAGGGAAAACCTTGCAGTGGTGCTACAGAAGAATGTGGAATACCAAGTTTGGAAACCACAAGTAGATTAGAGGAGGAAGAATAGAGAAAATGACTGGAAAAATAAGCTGGAGTCATATGGTAAGGAGTTTTAAATGCCAAGGGGAGCTGAATAATCATGGGGAAGAAAGTTCAAATTTGGAAAAAGAAAATGACATTCCCAAATCTATGTGAGGATCTCTCTCTCTCTCTCTCTCTCTCTCTCTCTGTATATATACACACACTCACATATGTCCATGTATGCATATATTTATGTGTGTATCTATATGTATATATGTGTATGTGTGTACATGCATGTGCATATGTGTATGCACATCCATACATGCATATACACAAAATGACACACACACACACACACACACACACATATATACATAGCTCCCTGTGTAGCTTTGGGAATGCCAATACATGCATATGTGTATTTATGTATGTGTGTATCCATACACACACACACACACACACACACACATATATATATATATATATATATATATATATATACACACATACATATACTACTTGCTTACATATACGTGCATATTTGTGTGTATCACCAAAGACATCACTGACTGAGATGCTCTGACATCTAGTTTAGTATTATTATTATTAGGTTTTTTTCCCTTTCACTATTTGTTTTTCAAGGACTTGAGAAGCAGAGGGCCAAGGAATATTATCTAATATCATTCAAACAATTTATTAGTAGGCATGTACTCTGTACTTACTTCTCTCACTAATCTCATGTTAACTACTACCTAACCCTCTTATGTCACTTATTCCCATCAGTCTTTCCAATAAAGAGCAATTCACTCCAAAACTCTCACTTTCAAAGTTTTCTCTTATTGAATTTTCAGATACTTTACTTGAATAAATAGGAAGAAAAATGTTTTAAGCATTCATTACATCCAAATATTGTAAGTATTGGGAATAAAAATACAAAAAACAAAGACGGTCTTCGACCTTAAGGAATTTATTTTCTATTGGGTAAGGGGTCATTGATAAGGTAATCATGACTAAGCAAGGGGTCTTTAGTGAATTGAACCAAATGGATATGAAAAAAAAAAACTACCTTAGCCAGGGGCAATGGCCAAGTTGATGTGATCACGCTTCCAGCACTGGGAGTGGGAGCAGGGAGAAAGTGAGTGGCTGAAGGTACCCATGAGGCATCATGGAGTCTTTGGTGAAGTAAAATTGTCTACATAGAAGAAGGCTGGAGAGTAGAGAGTAAATTCAAGCATGACTAAGCCTTTCTGCAATAGTCAAGAGAGGAATGGGAGGGAGAGAGGGACATATATTGCAGATACCAAAAGGTGAAAGCGCCTAAGACTACCAGAGAGGAGTTGGTATTGTCAGTTAGTTAGTCAACAAATATTTTTAAGTGTTTACATTATTCTAGGCATTGTACTAAACAATGTCCTCAAGGAAATTGCATTCACATGGGGGATACAATGTAAAAATAATATCATAATAAAATTATTATTCATAGCTAATTATTTATAGTGCTTTTGTGTTTCTAAAGCACTTTACAAATATACATGTTATGCTCACAACAACTCTAGGAGTAGGAGTTATTTTCCCACAACTTACAGATGAAGAAACTGAGGCAAACATAGGTTAAATTACTTGTCCAAGATCACACAGCTAATCAGTATCTGAGGGCAGATATGAACTGCCCTGACTTCAAGCTCTGTATTCTATTTATGATGCTGCTTGGATGCTTAGTTGCTAACTTGCTGCATACAAAATATTTTTTAGTGTAGAATTAACCTAATCTCAGGGTAATAAATTATGTTTTGGAATGGGTTGAGTTCAAAATATCTATGGGACAAGCAATTAATCCAAAACTTGGTTCCAAATCACTGGGATTCAGGAGAATGACTAGATTGGAATATGCAGATCGCCTAGTCTGAATAGAGGTGCTAAGTAAATCCAGGAGAGCTGAAGGGACCAACAAGCCAGATAGTATCGAGGAAAAAGAAAAAAAAGGGGGAGGCGCGGTTCAAGACAGACACTTTTTAGATAGCCATAGTTACTAAGAGTAGCCTGGATGATGGTGATGATGAAGATGATGATCCAGGAAAGGAGACTTAACAGAAGTGGTCAGACAGTATGAGGAGCCATAAGAGAGATTATTATCACAGAAAACTACAGAGAAGAGAGTTTCTGGAAGGAAATGGTGCTCAAAAGAACCAAAGAGTACAGACAGATTAAGAAATTTGGTAATTGATGAAAGTTGTTTTTTCTTTTGCTTTTGGCTGTAAGCAATCACCAATAACTTTGGAGAGGTCAGTTTCAGCTGAATATTGAGCACAGAATGCAGACTTTTGAAGGTTTAGTAGAAAATAAGAGAAGAATTTAAAATACCTAATGTACATGGCTTTTTCAAGGTATTTAGCCCAGGGGGGCAAAAGAGAGAGTTGAATATAGCACTTTCAGGGCTAGTGGGAATTTTCAAAGTTCTAATAGATTTTTCCAAAGCTTGCTTTTAATATACACCCAAGATAAAATCATGTAACTGGCTTGAAGTAAAAATGCTTCTATTGCAAACCTTGAATTGTTCAGAATCAAAAGCCTGAAATAAAACACAAGTAATAATTTTGTATAAGTTTCACATACACCGTTGGCTCATTCCAAATTCTTGTCCTTGCATTTTCAAGATTCTTGCAGCATTGACAAATATCTCATTTTCTTTCAACATCAGCTTGTGATATTTCCAACAGATATGAAGTATTCTCTCAAAATATCAGAAGAATATAAAAGCCAACAAAAAACCCAGGAAGAGGAAGAAAAATACCACTCTAAACATCATATTTTTACCTATGTCAATAATCAGATAAAGTACAAAGAGCTAATCTCTCCTGTATCAAATTTGACTTCTTTTCAAAATGTTAAAACTCGTTCCCAGGGACTTCACAGACACACAGAACTCTTGCCTCTTAAGAGAGAGAGGTACAAAATAGAAACTGGAAAATAGAATTATGTACACCTGGGGACTAGAAGCTTTATTCTTTTCTTTTCACTGATAAGGCTAGGTTCATTTCTTGAATAGTGTCCTCAATTGCTATAGATCAGTCCCTCCATGACTATTTCAGATGATTGTGAGTTACATAGCAACCACTAGCAATAGTGTTGTCCTCACTTATTTGACTAAGTTTTTTCAAATGTGAAGGAAACTGTAAAGATAGCAACATTTAAATGTCACTATTTTGGGCATGTACATTGGCATAATATGATAAGTTACAAGAACTGAAAAGCAAGGAAATATGCACTATATAAGGTGAGTCAGTGATTTTTTTCTTTGCTAAATTTCTTTTAAAAATGACATCAGAACTTAGTTTCAAAGAAAAAAAAACAGATCATACGTACACAAGTTCATAGATGTAGAACTGGAAGGGCCCTCACACAGTATGAAAAAGCTCCACAACTTGTGAATTCCCATTTTAGTTATAAAATACTTATAAAGCACCTACTCTGTGTAGAACATTTTAAAATAGTTGAGAAAGAGAGGAAAGGAAGAAAAAACTTAAAACTCCAAAGCATATGGAAGTGAATGTTGCAAACTAAAATTAAAAAAATAATTTAAAGAAAAAAAAAGATGGTTGGGATGCATGATGAATTCAGCTTTTATAGAGATTTTGGGATAGTAGATAGACATGGCACAAAGAGAAATAACGAATGAAAAATAATATATGGTAAATATATCACAATGGTATAATTGAAGAATTGAGTTGGGGGAGAGCATAATTGCCTAGGGACATCAAGAAGGCTCCCTGGAGTAATTTGAGATGAACTTTAATGGAGGGGTAGCAGATCAATACAAGGCATTGCTGGCGTGGGGTCAGAAGGAGAATAACATTCAGCAAGTATAGGCAATGAAAGTAGTGCTCATTTGATGTAGTATAGATAATATGAAAGAGAGTAGTCTGGAAAAAGACTGATAAGGTAGAGTGGTGCCAAACAGGGCAGGACCTTCAGCACCAGGAAAAGGAATTTCATTTTAACTTGGCTGCAATAAAAGAGTCACTGAGAGATTTGGATCATTGGAGGAACATGGACAGGTTTAGCCTAATAGAAGATTGCTTGCAGCTGAATGAAGAATGGTGTGAAGAAGGGAGGCAATACATGTCAAAAGTCCAGTGTGGGACCTGTTTCATTAATCTAGGCAGGTCATGACTACTCCTACAATGGTGGCAATGAGGATGGAAAAGAAGGGACAGATCTGAGAGATATCAAAAAGGCAGAATAAAATAAATATATTCAGTTATGATTGGAAGGGAGAAGAGGAAAGCTAAGAGATAAAATGTTAAAGCCAAAGTTTTATATATCATGAATCAATAGGGGGAAAAATCTCAAAAGGTACAGATTTGAGAGGGAGTGTTATTGTACAATATGATAAAATGTTTTTTTTAATTATTCTTATTAATCTTTTCTGCTTTGTTTTGGAGAAGCAGTGCTATTTAGTAGCTAGAGGCCCCCACTTTGATTCCGTAAGATCTGGGTTAAATTCGTGCATGCAACACACACAAGTTCTATATGAGTCAATGTGCGTGAATGAACAAATGCCATAATAGTTGTAAAGCCCTTCGCATACTGCCTGGCATATATGAGGTGATTAATAAATGTTTGTTACTTTTCCCCTCTTCCATTTTCCTGTGCAAGTATATCAAGTAGCAGAACTGCATAGAGCCAGAGATAACACTCAAAGATTATAAACTGCAGATAAAGCACGTAGTGCCGTGTCTGGTACAGTCAGTGTTGTATAAATGTTAATAATGATGATGATGGTGATGATGATAATAATGATGAGCAGTCAGTCTCTAATTGTGAGTGTAATTCCTTCACCAAAAGTTTCACATACTGATGAAACCACTTAGCATTCCCATCCTCAGTCCAAAAACAGAGGCCAAGCTTTATGCTTCCTGTGGAGATCGTTGTGGAGAGCATTGAACTTCTTAAAGGACAAGTTGGTTTTGAATAACAGATCTTCAGCACCACTGGAAGCCCACATTGAAGTTCCATTTGATGACATGATTTTTGTCACTGTCCCCATTTCTGAAATCTATCATACCTAGAATTAGGTAGATGAGAATATATGAACCTCTCCCCAATTCCAATAAACAAGAACATAATGTGATATCAATAAAAAGAATATAATTGTGAGTTATCAGCACATATTCCCTCATATTTAGAATATTCCATTTTATAATCAAGTGAGACCAAGAACAGTCTCCCTCTATGCTATTCTGTAGGCAGAAGGTAATACAATTTCTTTTATTAACAGCCATCATTATCATTATCTCAGTCTATGTTTTTTTATTGATATTTTAAGGAATAATTTTATGGATTTCCTATTCCATATGAGACAGTCGTTTCAACAACCAACATTTATTTCACTAGTAATGCCTCAATTCAAAAAGAGTCCTTGTTACAAAGGATCTTCTCTTCAGCCCCATCTCCAAACACAGAGATCTTAGAAGTTTTCTATTAGGAAATAAAAGTCTACTGTCAATCATCATACCAATGACTGGCCTACACAGTTGGATTTCTTGGCCTTCAAGTCCCATGTGAAAGACAAGGTCGGTACGTCACTTCTCATATACTCTATACTTTTTCCAAATTTGAAGGGGAATGAAATAACTACTCTAGTTCAAAACAAGCAAATAACAAAACAAAATTAACTTCAAAGGATAGCACAAGGTAAATACTAAAGTTATCCACAGAGAAGAATGTGATAATGTCAATTGCTGGGATGTCATAAAATCTTCTCAGAAATCATTTTATCCCCCAAAGCTCCCTTTCTAAAGATAAATAAATAAAACTATTACTCCACCTAGGAATGTGTAGATGAGATGCAAGTAATTTCCTACATTCTAAAGTGTTATAAGGTGATGATGTTGAAATTCACTGTAATCCCTGCCTTTGGTTTACAATTAAAACACAAAGTGTTTTATTAGCCAATCATTATCACCAAACTTAATATCATCCAGAATAAAATATACAGAGAAAATGAGAATTAGGAAAGTCTCCAAGTTCTTCATAGTCAATCCCAATTAAAAAAATATAAAAAACCTATGATGCTTCATTAAACAATAACCTATGATAGCATAAAGCTTCTCAAAGAAGATCCCATCCTTGTTTTTTTAAAGGTATAATTGTGATTAAAGGTAACACTAATATGAAACCTGAATAAGGAATATAATATCATAACTAAAACTCATCACTCTCAATCCTGTTATCATAACCCAATAGAGTATTTGAATATGTGTCCTAATAATTTATACAGTTGAAATATTCCACACTTCCCACCCATTTTAACAACATTAAGTTCACAAAATCTCAAGCTACAAATATCTCAGTGATCATCTAGATCAGACCTGCACAACTTGTCAGGAGGTAGGGGCTAAAATTAAAATATGCCAAACGTCTTTGGACCACAGATAGGTTGGACTAGAGACAGACTTATGATGGTTGGTTGCCTCAGGTCATCTCACAAACAGGAAAACGTGCAGTAGCAACCCTACATTTTTCACAGACCACAAATCGCCTTTGGGCCACATGTTGTGCAGGCCTGAACTAGACCAACCTGGAAAATAATCCCCCCTATGATTTACCAGACAGCGATTTAAATAATCTGTCCTTAAAGACTTCCAGTGAAGGGAAACTCATTACTAACCAAGGAAGATCATTCTGCTTTGGAATAACTGCAATTAAGAAGTTTCTTTTTTCCCCCTGACATTAAGCATAAACTTTTCTATTCTAGCATTCATTTTTTACTCCTTTCTCTTCCTTGTGGGGTCAAACAAATCTAATTAATCTCTCTTACCCATACTTGCAGAAAAATATACGATCTACTCTGAATCTTTTTTTTTTTTTCCCTCAGTTAAATGTGACTGTTTCTTCCAAATGATCATCATGTGGAATGGACTCACAGGCCTTCATTATCCCTGTTGGCCTCTACTGGACCCTCTATAGTTCATCATATTGTTAGCATTCCCAAAACATCAGAGGAAATAAACATCCATTTACACCATGGCTGCACATAAAGTAATCTTTTCCCCTGTGGATGACATATTATTAAATATTTACTTGATAAACAGTTTAATCTCCCCAATAGAAATGAGACCAATAAGCTTATAATTAAGCAGAATTTCAGTTACAGTATATTTCACAATTTACCACATCCATAGTTAACAAATTGCATGTATAAATAATTCTAAACAAATAAAACAAAATTAAAATTTACTAAAATTCTATGAATTTACAAATAATATTCTAAAACTTACAGTAGCTTTAGTCAGGCCATCTTCTCATCAGAAATCAAGTCTCATGTATCACCCCCCTCATTTTCTTATGTAGAGAAAAATTCTTCAAGCGGACAGAATCATTTGCCTTAACACACTTACCAAAATGTGGTGGTCTTCATCAATATCAATTTAGATGTTGATATTTCTTATCCTATTGTAATACAAGCAAAGACAAGTAAGTTAGCTGAAATGTGGTAGTAGAAAGCTTGGGTGAAAGAGAGTAAGACCCAACTGTCAACTTGTGGGAAACAATGAATTTAATTGTATATTAATGTATTAATGTTATTAAATGTATCCTTTGGCCAGTCAAAGCTTTTTTAGCATTATCCTCCACAGGCTTTTTTTTGCATACAGCTCTTTCAGAATTTAATTCTTATTTCACTAACTTGCACTTAGGATCCTACCTTACATTCTTATCACACTTCTCTTATACTGGTTCCCCTAAATTTGTTATACTTCCTCTAGCTAATTTTGTCACTAATCCATTCTACTCACATATGAAAGATAAAAGATAGTACTTGCCCTCAAGGAGCTCCCAATCAAATTGGAGAGACCACAAGCCATCTACTATATAGAACACACATACATACATACATACATACATACATATGTATAGGCATGTATATAGGCATATATGCATATGTATGTGTGTATATATGTGTATATATACATATATGTATATATGCACACACAGATCAACAGATCGTTATCAAGAGGACAGTGCTAGAAATAGGGGGGGGATTGAGCAAGATTTCCTACACAAGGTAGAAGTTTAACAAGGATTGAAGGAAGCTTGGGTCTCCTCGATTCATAAATGAGGTGGGAGAAAATTCCATAGTGGAGTTGGGAGATGCAGTGTCTTCTGAGAACAACAGCAAGATGCTCAATGTCACAGGACCAGAGAGACTGCTGGGGTCAGAGGAGGGAATGTAAGATAAGGTTTAAGAATGGAAAAGTGGGTAGGGGGCTGGGATCTGAAAGTCTTTGAAAGCCAAACAGAGGAGTTTATATTAGATTCTGGATGTGATAAGGAGCCATTGGATTTTATTAAGTATGATACTTGTGCTCTAGGAAAATCACTTTAGTGAATGAATAGAGGATGTGCTTGTTCAGGGAAAAATGAAGCAGCCCGATTAAATAGCAGGCTCTTGCTGTGGTCCAGACATGTACCAGAATGGTGGTGAAAATATCGGAGGAGAAAACAGGGGATGGTATTTTTGAGTTGTTATAAAAATAAAATTGACAGGTCTTCACTACAGAATCAATTTGGAGGCTGAGTGAGAGTGAGGAGTCAAAGATGATGCATAGTTTGGGAGATTGTTGGATTAGGAGGAGAAGGATGAAAGTGCTACTCTTGATAGTAACAGGAAAGTTGGGAAGTAAGGGTTGGGGGAATATTAGTGAGTTCAGTCTTGTACATATTGAGTTTAAGAAGACTATTGGACATCCAGTTTGATATGTCTAGTAGGCAGTTGGAGATTGAAAAACATAAACAGAGATGAATAAGTTGTAACTTATATCAGTATCTACAGTGATGTAACCATGAATCCATTGCATATCAAAGAATGACACAATGCACCACTTAACCATAAAATAACTAGAATCATTTCAATATATACATATATATATATATGTATGTATGTATGTATGTATGTATGTATCTTGCTACTGTATCATTTTGCCTCTATCAAGCAGGAAGTTTCCTAAAATAAAATCAATACAACATAGTTAAGACTCCAAAAAATGTTGTGGAATGAATGCATTCTTACAATGATTTTCATCTAGATTATTTTTCTGTATCACTTCTCAGAAATTATAAAGTCCTTGGGACCATATACACATGTACATATAAATACATCCATATACATGTATATGTATGTATGTATGTATGTATGTATGTATGTATACACAAATGAATTCACTTTATAAAAACATCTTAATTAAGCTCCTAATGCACAAAGCAAGGTCAGAATCCTAAATGAATGTCAAAAAACATTGAATTTGAACAATGATCTGAGGAAAAGGAAAAAAGAGAATTTAATGGGGAAATAGAAATTACATATGGAATGACTAATAACTTCTCTTACCTCTTATTGTATTCTTAAAAACCATAAAATTGTGCTAGATGGTTATTATATATTATATGGAATAAACTCATCTCTAGAAGGTGGGTAGATATGATGTATTTCCAGAGATATTCTTCACAGAAAAAAGTGAAATTTGTTTGCTTGACAGATGAGTAAACAATATGTGTTTAAGCATGACAGTCCTCACGTTTCTAAATTTGTTAAAGCTTTATTTTCAATTGGATTTGGCCATCTTCCATTAGCATATTCTGTCTAATTTTTTGGCTGCACTCAACTGGAACTAATTTATAATTGAGAGGTTAATGGTCACAAAACATGACTCTGGCCAATTGCATAGAATATTTATAATTTCAGTCATTATAATGGCTTCCATTTTAAGTTTGTTTCAACTTGACTGGCAATGGTTGTAACCTTTGTATTTTGTTATATTGTTAGCATACAATTAACATAGCATAAATTAGACTACATAATAGCATATATGAACTTTGTAAATGAAGACAGGAAAACTTTATGGCCAACAGAAATATAATCTTTTTATTTAAAAAGTGAATATGCAGAAACATTATCTGAGACATGGGAAAAATTTAGGATTATCTCTTTTAAGATTTAATCCCTTACTATTACTATCTTTACTGAAGTTTCTGTAATCAAACTATATACACAATGCATATAAATATTTATACATATATGTATGTATATATGTACACATACAAACCTTATGTACACAGGCTATATTAAAGCATACACACAAATGTACGTGTGTACATGTCTGCGTGAGTGCATAGACACTCAAATATAGTGTGTATATGTAAATTAGAAAAAGTTGATACCTAACATCCGTCTTTCATTACATTTATATTGGTGGCCCCAATTAAAGAAAATGCACGATACATCATAGGATCATAGCATTTAATTGTGCAAATTTAATTTAAATTTTCTACAAATAAGGAAACTGAACTCTGAACAGCTAAGTGATTTGTGCCACTTTTGAAAATAGTGTACAGTGGAGCTGGGGAAAAGTGTGTGTGCATATATACATATATTATATGTATGTATATGCATACATACACATATACATATTTATCTATATCTCTATCAACCTGATGGATTTTCCCATTACAAAATTACTCTTTTATATTTCTAAAAACTCAGGAGTTAATATTTAGTATATTATTAAAATTGACAAATAAAATAGTATCAAATAACTTCATCCTTTATCTATGATTTTGAAGACATTTCATGAAATAAAACTAGCAAATGGAGGAAAATAAACTTTGAGGTTATTATGCCTTGCTTCCTTTCTAACAAAGCAACAAATTATCAAATTTTAAATATTGTCAAAATGTGAAGAGTGTAGCAGCTTTATGCTATAAATTTCAGGAATATGAAAGTATGTTTCTTTTTTCTTTTGATAAGGGCTTGTTATTACGTATATTGCCTCTATTAAGAAGGCAGAATCATACAATGGAAGGAGCACTGAGCTTGGATTCCCAGGATTTGGGTTCTAACCTCAGCTCTGTCACTTAATGTATATATGACCCTGGGAAAATAATTTAAAAGTCTCAAGTACTGTACTATCTTTCTCTGTAAAATCAGTTGTTCAGAGTAGATTATCCAACAGAGGCTTCCAGCTCGAAATCTATTATTCCATCATACAGTAAAGAGTCATATTTTTTAATGACATAATTTTAAAGGCTACCTGGAACTCTTAGAGATCAAGTGACTTGCCTGTGGTGACAAAACTATTAAGCAGTACAGGAAAAATTTGAATCCAGGCCTTTCTCAGTTCCAAATTCCAAAACCCTCTATCCATTATTTCATATTCCTTTTTCACCATTATTATCATCATCATCATCATCCTCAACATCATGATTATCATCAATCCTAGGAATTATTCTTTCAATCATAAGTTGGTAAATAGGAATAACAGTAATTTCTTTTATTCATCTCTTTTTAATATGGAGAAATACTTGGAAATAAAATAAGACTTGCCTATGTAGCACAAAAGAACATGTTAAGGATAATAATCCTAGACAGCTTCCACTTTAAGTAATCCATTGGCACTTGTCTCCTAATGGAAGCAGAATTACTGGTTTTGTGCCTCATGGATCTAAGTGTACTCAGCATCCTGAGAGGGGTTTAATGGTACTGTAACAACTCAAGTTTACATTGTGCATCTAAAATAACCTTTTGAACTTATTTGAAGGGATCCTAAGTTGTCATGAAAGAGGTAGTTATGCTGTCATATTTCTGATTTCACTGTTTTAGTTGAAAGGAGAACATAATGAATTTTTGCCATTTATTTTTAGTTCCCAAACAATTTTTACAGGGTGGAAGGCAAGGCAATTGGGGTTTAGTGACTTGCCCAAGGTCACACAGCTAGTAGGGGTGTCGAATGTATCTGAGGCCACATTTGAACTCAGGTCCTCCTGACTCCAGGGCCAGTGCTCTACTCACTGCACCACCTAGCTGCCCCAGTTCCCAGACAAATTAACAAAGAGAGGAATAGTGGAGAAAGAGCATTGCCTTTAATTATAAAATCAATATCAAATAAAGAAAAAAAACAGTAATTATTGCTGTGGTATCATTTACATTTTGATCTGAAGACATCTAAAGGTTTTTAAGGGTCCTTTCCCTTTTCTGTTTTATCCCATTATCTGAAAAAAAAGCAATTCAGTTTCTCTTTAGACATTTTAAAACGTTATTACTCAGAAGTGAGCAAAACCAGGAGAACATTGTATACAGTAACAGCAACATGCTGCAATGACCAACTTTGATAGACTAAGCTCTTCTTAGCCATGTGATGATCTAAGACAATTCCAAAAGACACATGATGGAAAATGTTATCTACATCCAGAGTAAAAAAATTATGGAATCTAAATGCAGATCAAAGCATACTATTTTCTCATTTTTTTCCCATGATTTTTCCCTTTTGTTCTAATTCTTCTTTCACAACATGATTAATATGGAAATATGTTTAATATTATTGTACATGTATACTCTATATCAGATTGCATGCAATCTTGGGGATATAAGGAAGGGAGGTAGAAAAGTTTGGAACTCAAAATATCTTAAAACTAAATGTTGAAAATGAAAACTAAAAAAAGTTAAAAGTTATCACTGCAAACCAATTAAGGTCATTCAATTAATCATATACTTTTATATTTGAAGGGATTTGTTAATTCTTTGGTGTGGCCTCCCCATGGTTACATATTGCTGCCTATCAGTACCTTCTCATTCTATACAATACGTCTCCAGGTTTTCTCTTGTTCCTTGACAAAAGTCAAAACAAATCACAAGCATTTAATAAGCACCTACTATCTGCCAGGAGTTGTGATAAATACTTGTAATATTAAATAAAATAAAATTTAAAAAGCTACTTATCTCAAGGTGCTCACAGCTTAACGGAACAGAAAACATGCCAACAAATACATACAAACAAGATATATGCTATGAAAATTGCAAATAATTTCAGTGGCAAGGCACAGAGATTAAGGGTGACAGGGCAAGGACTTCATAGAAAAGCTGGGATTTTAAGTGAGACTTAAGACAACAAAGGTTGAGAGATGAGAAGGAAAATAATTCCAGCAATAGGGGCTGCCAGTGAAAAGAAGGAAAAAAAAATATTAAATGATGTATGCCAGGCATTGTTCTAAGCTCTTTAGGAATATTATCTCATTTAGTCCTCACAACCCTGGGAGGTAGATGCTACTGTTGTCCCTACTTTAAAATCTGGAAACTGGGGTGAAGGAAGGTAAAGTGACTTGCCCAGGTTCACACAGCTAACAACTGTTCGAGGGCAGAATCGAACTGATCTTACACCAAGCACAGTTTTCTATCCATTGCACCATGCAATCAGAAAATAACCAGTCCATCCAATCATACAGTGGAGTATCTTGTTCAAAGAACAGCAAGGTCTATCTATCTCTTATCCCTTCCCATTTATTCAATACATCCCTTTCCCAGAAGACAAAGTAGGTTTAAATGTTCACAGACCAACACAGATGTTAGGTTGGTGAAAATTGAAATATTGAAATATTTAGTGAGCAAGTATATCATGTCCACATGAGATTTATCCCACGCTTATATGGAAAATGGAAAGCTTGTCTTCCCACACCATTATTTGAAATATGTTCTCTCCCTTACCTGGGCATATCCAGACTTGAAATTACAATATTTTTCTTCTTCTTGCGTCTTAGAATATTTTAATTTATTTTGAATAAATTCGGCTTGCAAAAAAAGATAAAATGAATTAAAAATATTAAAGATATTACTTTGTGCCAAGCAGTGTGCTAAGCACTGGAGAAACAAATACAATTAGAAAAGCAAAAAAAAATGGAATCTGTCCTCAAGGAATTTACATTATTTCTTTTTTAATTAATTAATTAATTTTTAGTATTCAACATTCACTTCCATACGATTTTGAGTTTCAAATTTTCTCCCCATCTCTCCCCTTCTCCCACCACAAGACAGCATGTAATTTGGTATAGACTCTACATATGCATTCATATTGAACTTATTTTAACATTAGTCATGTTGTAAAGAAGAATTAGAACGAATGAGAGAAACCACAAAAAAGAAGAAACAAAGGAGAGAGAGAGAGAGAGAGAGAGAGAGAGAGAGAGAGCGCAAATAATGTGCTTCAATCTGCATTCAGAGTCCATTCTTTTTTTCTGGATGTAGATAGCATTTTACATCATGAGTCCTTTGGAGTTTTCTTAGGTCCTTGCATTGCTAAAAAGAGATAAGTCTGTCAAAGTCATTCATCACACATTGTTGCTGTCACTTTGTAAAATGTTCTCCTGCTTTTTCTCACTTCACTCAGCATCAATTCATTTAAGACTTTCCAAGTTCTTCTGAAGTCTATCTGCTCATCATTTCTCATAGTACAATAGCATTCCATTACATTCATATACCACAACTTGTTCAACCATTCCCCAACTGATGGACATCCACTCAATTTCCAATTCTTGGTCATCAAAAAAAGAGCTAATATAAATATTTTTGGACTTGTGGGTCCTTTTCTCATTTGTATTACCTCTTTAGAATACAGACCTAAAATCGTATTGTTAGGTCGAAAGGGTATGGCCTTTGGGTATAATTCCAAAATGCTCTCCAGAATGGTTGGATTAGTTCACCACTCCACCAACAAGGCATTAGTGTTCCAATTTTCCGACATCATCTCCAACATTTATCATTTTACTGTTTTGTCATACTAGCCAATCTGATAGGTGTGATGTGGTACCTCAGAGTTGTTTTAATTTGCATTTCTACAATCAAAAGTGATTTAGAGCATTTTTTTTCCATAGGACTATAGATAGCCTTAATGTCTTCCTCTGAAAACTGCCTGTTCATATCCTTTGACCATTCATCAATTGGGGAATGACTTGTATTCTTATAAATTTTACTCAGTTCTCTATATATTTTAGAAATGAGTGCTTCATCAGATACACTGGTTGTAAAAAAAATCTTTCCCATCTTTCTGCTTCCCTCCTAATATTGGTTGCATTGACTTTGTGCAAAAGCTTTTCAATTTAATGTAATCAAAATTACTGATTTTGCATTTCATAATGTTCTCTATCTCTTGTTAGGTCATAAATTCTTCTGTTCTCCATAAATCTGAAAGACTATTCCTTGCTCTCCTAATTTTCTTATGGTACCATCCTTTATGCCTAAGTTGTGGACCCATTTGGACTTTATTTTGGTATAGAGTGTAAGATATTCGTCTATGCCTAGTTTCTGCCATACTGTTTAAGGAATTTACATTCTAATGAGGGAGTAGCTGGTAGGGAGGGAAACCGTGGTAAAAAATGTTACATATATAGTCAATAGAGCCATAGCAGAGAAGTTGACATATCTTGTCTTGATATAATATCTGAGTTGATTTTATGATGGTTTAGTGTCTTTTTTTTCTTCTAGCAATTCCCCATTTTATTTTCATGGCTTCTAAGAGAGATACAGAGACAGAGAGAGACACAGAGATAGAGATGAAGACAGATAGAGACAGACAGACAGAGACAGAAAGAGACAGATGCAGAGAGACAGATACAGAGAGACAGAGACAGATAGAGACAGAGACAGAGAGACAGCGTATATGAAAAGATGGGCAGACAGGCACACACATAGAGAGAGCTAAATTAATCTCCATACTTTTCCTTAACAATTTCATTAAAAAGAGCTTTTGTCAACATCTATTCACAAAATACTAAAACAATCTTCTGAAAATAAGAAAAAAATAGTCAGTCAAACTGAATTAATACCACATAGCATCTCCAAATGATACTAAAAGAGACAGCACAGACTAATGACTTATGAACTGACCATGAAAAATGGCTTCTATCCGGCTATTTGCACATCCTAGCCCTGTGAGTCTCCACAAGCAGTCACTTCTCAATACCTCAGACAATTCTCCAGTTTTTTTAGTTACCAAGCATTTTAATTGCACACTACATGCCCAGCACGGGGCTAGGAAGTAGGGATACAAATGCATAAATATTTTCCTCCTTTTTTCCAAGAAAATTTCATTATATCAAGGAAGATAATATGTACATACATAAATGTTGATAGTGTAAGTACTAAATGGATAGTCAATAGTTTCCTAAGGAAGGGCTTTAGTTGTTGGGATACATCAGGAAATATTTTCTTTTCTAGATTTTCCATCATAAGATTATAAATTGCAAAAGTGCTACTGATATGCATTGATCCAAGGGGGATTTTAGGAAGTCTTGACTGTATCAGTTAAATTATTCTGAGGAGGGGGGATTGAGGAGGAACACTGTGAACTCTACAGTACTTAAAGATCGTATCCTATCTGTCATTTGCCTATTTATTTTTTAAACTTGCTCACAGCTGCATGTGCAGAAATCCTCTTTTATCTCTTGGTTTCCTTTTTACCTCCTTTTTGCTGTATACTCTCATGATCTTTTTTTCACAACTTCCTGTCCTCACTGTGAAAATATTTTCTTCTTAAACTTCCATATTCTTCTTTTAGCTGCCATTCCATGTTATCCATAAAGAAAATAATTATTATCGTTTTTTGTTCCCATACTGCTTTGCACTCCTTGTGTTTTACCCCCTTCAATAAAATGCAGAGTGTACAGAAATTAGAAGCACAGAAATACCAAAGTAACAAATGATAACTTTTTTTTTCATTTTATGGAATTTCTGGAATTTATTTCACATTATGGAATTAGTTTTGATTTTTTTCCCTGATGGTGGCTTGCAAAATTCATAATAAAGAAAGCCAAAGTAAATTTAAAAAAAACAACACCAGCAGCAACAACAGCAGCAACATTTTGTTCATTGCTCTATTCCAAATATATTCTCTGAAATGATGACTATCTTTTTCCACATGGTGTGATAATTTGCTAAATTACCATTTCATGTGTTTTATTCAACCAGATGTCATTATCAAGAATTCCTTTCGTATTTTTTTCAGGATGTATGATAGAAGGGATGAAAGATACAGTGTACAACTTAAAGGGATATATTTTGAAGATGTATTAATTAAAACATTATATCTTTTGAATCATGAGACTTTAAAATAAAAAAAAGTGTATACCTACAAAAGGATACCTTTTCAGGCATATTTTTTTTAAATTTTGAGAATAATATATTTATTTATATTTACTAGAATGACACTGGTTTGTTAGAACAGATCTCATCCCCCAGAGAAGTGTATTGGGGCTGGGAGGAAGGAGACATCAAGGTAATACAAATATCTGAAAGCAATTATGTATTCATTAAGGGCAGTCATTGACACCAAAATAAAATATAGATCCTCAGAATTTGAATTATAGAAAACATCTTAGAGAAAATCACATCCCAACCTTGAGTATTACAGATGAATAGAAACAGTGGCCTAAGAGATTAAAAGACTTGCTCAAATTCAGAAAGAAAATTCTCTCTCCAGACCCCCTTTCTATTTTTGGCCATTTTGTCTTTATAGATAATGATAAGCCAATGGTTTCTTCAATGTGGACACTGCTTCTACCCTCAAGCATAAGAATCCATTCTCCTTTTTTCATCCTTTACATTTTTTTAGTCTTTCCATAAAATTTCCCACCATCATGATTTTTTATTCCTCCTAGAGTTTTTATTTGTCATTCTGCTTCTGCTTCTGGTTGTCCAGTAACAGAAACAGCATAATGCTTCTCTTTAATCTAAGCACAATTTTGCTAATAGCATAAAAATCACCAATTAAATATTCATTCAGTTGAAAAGTCTAGAAGGCTCAATATCCTTCTACTTCATTGCTGCCCTTAGGTGCCAGTCTTTGTCTGGGGCTGAGATATAAAGGTTCCCATGGACCAACAATCCAGTAAATAAATCCTATAGAACATGGGAGAGTGTGATATGGGGGTGGGGGGAGGGTTCCCTGTAGTTTTATACTGAAATAGATGAGCCTTATCCAAATGCATGAAACTATGATAACCAGAACCTGGGTACTTTTAAATAAGCCAATCATAATAAGGTAAGATAAAATTAATAAAAAGCTGGTGTGGATGTCAATGTGATTTTCTTTTTCTTGTATTTTTTTTGTAATTAAGATTTTTTTTATTTTGAGTTTACAACACTCAGTTCCACATAATTTTGATTTCCAACTTTTCTTTCCCCCCTCTCCCCCTCCCTCCCAAAGATGGCATGGAATCCAATATATCTTCTACATATAATTTTGCATTGAACTTATTTACACAATAGTTGAGTTGTAAAGCAGAATTATAACCAATGGAATGAATCATGAGAAAGAAGAATAAAAACCAGAAAAAAAACAAAAACAAAAGAGGAAAAAAAAAGGGGAAAAAAGGAGAGCATACAGTGTGCCTCAATCTGCATTCAGACTCCATAGTTCTTTCTCTGGATGTAGATAGCTCTCACCATCATGAGTCCTTTGGAGTTGTCTTTGCATCCTGTATTGCTGAGAAGAGCAGAGCCTATCAGGGTTAGTCATCACAGAATCCATACACCTGTGGTTGTGTATGATGTTCTCCTGGTTCTGCTCCATTCACTCAGCATTATCTCATGTAGGTTTTTCCAGGTTATTATGAAGTCCGTATCTTCCCCATTACTTATAGCACAATAGTATTCCATTATCTTCACATATCACAGCTAGTTCAGCCATTCCCCAACTGTTGGGCATCCCCTTGATTTCCAGTTCTTTGCTACTACAAAAAGAGCTGCTATAAATATTTTTGTACATATGGGTCCTTTTTCCACTTCTGTGATCTCTTTGGGATACAACCCTACAAGTGGTATTGATCGGTCAAATATTGTGATCATTTTTTATCCTTTGGGCACAGTTCCAAACTGCTCTCCAGAATGGCTAGATCAATTCACAACTCCACCAGCAATGTAACAATGTTCCAGTTTTCCTACATCCTTTCCAGCATTTATCATTTTCCTGTTTTGTCATTTTAGCCAATTTGACAGGAGAGATGTGGTACCTAAGAGTTGTTTTGATTTGCATTTCTCTAATCAGTAGTGACTTACAGCATTTTTTTCATATGCCTATAGATATTTTTAATTTCTTCTTCTGAAAAGTACCTCTTCATATCCTTTGACCACTTCTCAATTAGGGAATGACTTGTATTCCTATATATTTGGCTCAATTCCCTCTATATTTTAGAGATGAGGCCTTTATCAGAGACACTAGTTGTAAAGATTTTCTCCCAATTTTCCGCTTCCCTCCTAATCTTTGTTGCATTGGCTTTTTTATACGGAAACATTTCAATTAAACATAATCAAAATTATCCATTTTGCATTTGATAATGCTCTCTGTTTCTTGTTGTGTCATGAATTCTCTTCTTTTGCATGAATCTGATAGGTAAACTATTCCTTGCTTTCCCAAATTGCTTATAGTATCAGTCTTTATTCCTAAACTATGGGCCCATTTTGACTTTATTTTGGTATATGGTATAAGATATCGGTCTATGCCCAGTTTCTGTCCTACCATTTTCCAATTTTCCAAACAGTTTTTTGTGAAATAGTGAATTCTTAGCCCAGAAGCTGGATTCTTTGGGTTTATCATAGATTGCTATAGTTGTTGACTTCTTCATCTTGTGTACCTATCCTATTCCACTGATCCATGACTCTGTTTCTTAACCTGTCCCAGATAGTTTTGATGACTGCTGCTTAATAGTTTGGTTTAATATTTGGTGTGGCTAGGCCACCTTCCCTAGCATTTATTTTCATTAATTCCCTAGACATTCTAGACCTCTTGTTCTTCCAGATGAATTTTATTTTTGTTTTATCCAGCTCTGTAAAATAGTTTTTAGGTAGTTCCATTGATATGACACTGAATAGATAAATTAATTTAGGAAAATTGTCATTTTTATCATATTAGCTTGGCCTAACCATGAGCAACTGATATTTTCCCATTTATTTAGATCTGAGTTTATTCGCGTCAAATAATTATGTTCTGGGGGCGGAGCCAAGATAGCCGCATGAAGGCAGCGTTTTACTGGAGCTCTCTCACAAGGTCTGTCAGATTCCGGTAAAAAAGTGAATTTGAGCAGATTTGAGAGAGTCAGAAACCGCGAGCAGTCTGCGTGGGGCAAATTTCTGAGCCAGGAGCGTCTGAAAGGCTGAAGACACGAACCTGTAAGCTCGGAGAGTGCTCGGCTGCAGAGCTGCTCCAGACCAAAGCGGAAGCGGGCGGCCACGAAATCCACGTGGGAGACGGGCTGGGAGAAAGCTGGGCTCCCGAAACTGGCGGAGATCCCCAGGCCTCCCAACAAAGGACAACAGTATGTGGAAGCAACAAGAGGCAGCGCAATGCCAGCCGTGAAACATCGTCTCCAGCAGTTTGCAGCCCAAACTTATTAAACGCGGCTTCTTGAACTTCGGGGTGGCTAAATGTCCAGGTAAATAGCTCTAATCTAATCTAATAAAATTGAAACCAAGAAAACTATTGAATTAATAAATAAAACAAAGAGCTGGTTTTATGAAAAAACCAATAAAATTGAAAACCTTTGGCCAATTTGATTAAAAAAAGAAAGAAGAAAATCAAATTACCAGTATCAAAAATGAAAAGGGGGAAGTCACCTCTAATGAAGAGGAAATCAAAACAATAATTAGGAATTATTTTGCCCAATTGTATGCCCATAAATTTGACAACCTTAGAGATATGGATGAATATCTACAAAAACATAAACTGCCTAGGTTAACAAAAAAGGAAGTAAAATTTCTAAATAACCCCATCTCAGAAAAAAAAAATTGAGCATGCCATCAATGAACTCCCTAGGAAAAAATCTCCAGGGCCAGATGGTTTTACATGTGAATTCTATCAAACATTTAAAGAACAACTAATTCCAATACTTTGCAGACTATTTGGGAAAATAGGTGAAGAAGGAGTCCTACCAAATTCTTTTTATGACAAAAATGTGGTACTAATATCCAAACCAGGTAGAGTCAAAACAGAGAAAGAAAATTATAGACCAATTTCTCTAATGAATATTGATAAAAAAATTTTAAATAAAATATTAGCAAAAAGATTGCAGCAACTCATTACGAGAATAATACACTATGACTAGATAGGATTTATTCCAGGAATGCAAGGCTGGTTCAATATTAGGAAAACTATTACCATAATTGACCATATCAACAACAAAAGGAGCAGAAACCATATGATCATCTCAATAGACGCAGAAAAAGTCTCTGACAAAGTAGAACACCCATTCCTATTAAAAACACTAGAAAGCATAGCAATAAATGGAACCTTCCACAAAATTATAAATAGCACCTACCTAAAACCATTGACAAGCATTATTTGTAATGGGGATAAACTAGATGCATTCCCAATAAGATCAGGGGTGAAACAAGGATGTCCATTATCACCCCTATTATTCAATTTGGTACTAGAAACATTAGTTGTAGCAATAAGAGAAGAAAAAGAAATTGAAGAAATTAGAATAGGAAAAGAAGAAACTAAATTATCAATTTTTGCAGATGATATGATGATTTATCTAGAGAATCCTAGAGAATCAAGTAAAAAACTACTTGAAAAAAAAAAAATTTAGCAAAGTTGCAGGATATAAAATAAACCCACATAAATCCTCAGCATTCCTATACATTAGTGACAAAGCCCAACAGAAAGAGATAGAAAGAGAAATTCCATTCAAAGTTACTGAAGGCACTATAAAATATTTGCGAGTCTATTTGCCAAGACAAACCCAGGGCCTATATGAACATAACTATGAAATACTTTTTATGTGAATAAAATCAGATTTAAATAAATAGAAAAATATCAGTTGCTCATGGTTAGGCTGAGCTAATATAATAAAAATGACAATTTTACCTAAATCAATCTATGTATTCAGTGCCATACCAATCAAACTACCAAAAAATCATTTTATTGAGCTGGACAAAATAATAACAAAATTCATCTTGAAAAACAAGACGTCTAGAGTATCTAGGGTATTAATGAAAAGACATGCTAGAGAAGGTGGCTTAGCCACACCAGATATTGAACTGTACTACACAGCAGCAGTCATCAAAACTGCCTGATACTGGTTAAGAAACAGGGGTGTGGATCAGTGGAATAGGATAGGTACACAAGTAGGAGAAATCAACAAGTTTAGCAATCTACTCTTTGATAAACCCAAAGAGGCCAGCTTCTGGGCTAATAATTCACTATTTCACAAAAACTGTTGGGAAAATTGCAAAATGGTAGGGCAAAAACTGGACATAGACCAATATCTTACACCATATACCAAAATAAAGTCAAAATGGTTCATGATTTAGGAGTAAAAGCTGATACTCTAAGTAATTTGGGAAAGCAAGGAATAGTTTACTTCTCATATTTATGGAAAAGTAAAGATTTCATGACCAAAGAAGAGAGAGAGAGAGCATTACAAAATGCAAAATGGATAATTTTGATTATGTCAAATTGAAATGTTTTTGTACAAAAAAAGCCAATGCAACAAGAATTAGGAGGGAAGCAGAAAATTGGGAGAAAATCTTTGCAACTAGTATCTCTGATAAAGGCCTCAACTCTAACATATACAGGGAGCTGAGCCAAATATATAGGAATACAAGCCATTCCCCAATTGAGAAATGGTCAAAGGATATGAACAGGCAGTTTTCAGAGGAAGAAATTAAAGCTATCTACAGGCATATGAAAAAATGCTCTGGATCACTACTGATTAGAGAAATGCAAATCAAAACAACTCTTAGATACCACATCTATCCTGTCAGATTGGCTAAAATATCAAAACAGGAAAATGATAAATGCTGGAAAGGATATGGGGAAATTGGAACATTGTTGCATTGCTGGTGAAGTTGTGAGCTGATGCAGCCAGTGTGGAGAGCAGTTTGGAAATATGCCCAATGGGCTACAGAAATGTTCATACCCTTTGACCCAGCAATACCACTTCTAGGGTTGTATCCCAAAGAAATCACACAAGCGGGAAAAAGACCCATCTGTACAAGGATATTTATAGTGGTCTTTTTGTGGTAGCCAAGAATTGGAAATCAAAGTGATGCCCATCAATTGGGGAATGGCTGAACAAGCTGTGGTATATGAAGGTGATGGAATACTATTGTGCCATAAGAAATGGGGATGATGCAGACTTCGTAACAACCTGGAAAAACATACACAACATAATGCTGAGTGAGCGGAGCAGAGCCAGGAGAACGTTGTCCACAGCCACAGATATATGGATTCCGTGAGGACCAACCCTGACATACTGCGCTCTTGTCAGCAACCTAAGGTGCAAGGACAACTCCAGGGGACTCACGATGGAGAATGCTATCTTCATCCAGAGAAAGAACTGTGAAGTTTGAATACAGATCGAGGTGCCCTACATGCTCGCCTTTTTTGCTTCTCTTTTGTTTTTGTTTTTGGGTTGTTTTTTTTTTGGTTCTATTTCTTCTTTCCTATGATTCATTCCATTGGTCATAATTCTTCTCCACAACTTGACTAGTGCATAAATTAATTCAATGCAAAGATATACATGATAGTTATATGAGATTCCATGCCGTCTTGGGAGGGAAGGGGGAGGGAGGGGAGAAAATCTGGAACTCAAAACTATGTAGAACCGTGTGTGGTAAACTAAAAATAAATAAATAAATTAAAGAAAAAAAATAATTATGTTCTTATAAGCCCTGGGTTTGTCTTAGCAGATATTTTTGTAGTGTCTACAGGAACTCTGAATGGAATTTCTCTTTCTGTCTCTTGCTATTGGGCTTTATTGGTAATGTATAGAAATGCCAAGGATTTATGTGGGTTTGTTTTATATCCTGCAACTTTTTTTTCCCAGTTATTTTTTCCACTTTTTTTATTTATTTAACATATTTAGTTTTCAGCATTGATTTTCACAAGAGTTTGATTTACAAATTTTCTCCCCATTTCTACCCTCCCCCCCACTCCAAGATGGCATATATTCTGGTTGCCCTGTTCCCCAGTCAACCCTCCCCTCTGTCACCCCACTCCCCTCCCATCCCTTTTTCCCTTCCTTTCTTGTAGGGCAAGATAAATTTCTATGCTCCATTGCATGTGTATCTTATTTTCTAGTTGCGTGTAAAAACATTTTTGTTAGTTTTTGAATATCTGTTTTTAAAACTTTGAGTTCCAAATTCTCTCCCCTCTTCCCTTCCCATCCACCCTGCCTAAGAAGTCGAGCAATTCAACATAGACCACATGTGTATCATTATGTATAACCTTTCCACAATACTCATGTTGTGAAAGACTTACTATATTTTGCTCCTTCCCAACCCATCCCCCTTTATTAAATTTTCTCTCTTGACCCTGTCCCCTTTCGAAAGTGTTTGTTTTTGACTACCTCCACCCCCATCAGCCCTCCCTCCATCATCCCCCCATTTTTTAATCTTCTTCCCTCTTCTTTCCTGTGGGGTAGGATTCCCAAGTGGGTATGTATGGTATTGTCTCCTTAGGCCAACTCTGATGAGAGCAATGTTCAGTCATTCCCCCCTCACCTGCCCTCTCCCCTCCTCCCACAGAACTGCTTCCTCTTACCACCTTTATGCGAGATAATCCACCCCATTCTAACTCTCCTCATCTCCCTCTCTAAGTATGTTCCTCTCTCATCCCTTAATTTGAGTTTATTTCTTTTAGATATTGTCCCTTCATCTTCAACTCACCCTGTGTCAGCTCTCTCTCTCTCTCACTCTCTCTCTCTCTCTCTCTCTCTTTCTATATATATATATATATATATATATATATATATATATATATATATATATATATATACACATGTATATATATGTACACACACACATAGATATATACATACATACACATTCACCCATATATATACATATATATATATATATATATATATATACATAAACATATATGTATGCATATTCCCTTCAGCTACCCTAATACTGAGGTCTGAATCATACTTGTCATCTTTCCATATAGGAGTCTCAACAAAACAGTTCACCTTTAGTAAGTCCCTTGCAATTTCTTCTTTTTTTCTTTTTCTTGATTACCTTTTCGTGCTTCTCTTGATTCTTGTGTTTGAAAGGCAAATTTTCTATTCAGTTCTAGTCTTTTCACTGAGAAAGCTTGAAAGTCCTCCATTTTATTGAAAATCCATATTTTGCCTTGGAGCATGATACTCAGTTTTGCTGGGTAGGTGATTCTAGGTTTTTTTTTTTTAAATGCAATTTATTTATTTAACATATTTGGTTTTCAGCATTGATTTTCACAACATTTTGAATTACAAATTTTCTCCCCATTTCCACCCCCCCCCCACTCCAAGATGGCTTATATTCTGGTTGCCCTGTTCCCCAGTCAGCCCTCCCCTCTATCACCCCCCTCCCCTCTCATCCCCTTTTCCCTTCCTTTCTTGTAGGGCAAGATAAATTTCTACGCCCCATTGCCTGTGTATCTTATTTTTTAGTTGCATACAAAAACATTTTTGTTTTTGAACATCTGATTTTAAAACTTTGAGTTCCAAATTCTCTTCCCTCTTCCCTTCACACCCACCCTCTCTAAGAAGTTGAGCAATTCAACCTAGGCCACACATGTATTATTATGTATAACCCTTCCACAATACTCATGTTGTGAAAGGCTAACTACATTTTGCTCCTTCCCAACCCATCCCGCTTTATTGAATTTTCTCCCTTGACCCTGTCCCCTTTCCAAAGTGTTTGTTTTGATTACCTCCACCCCCATCTGCCCTCCCCTCCAGCATCCCCCCACCTTTTATTTTTTTTTTATCTTCCTCCCTCTTCTTTCCTGTGGGGTAAGATACCCAACTGAGTATGTATGGTATTCCCCCTCAGGCCAAATTTGATGAGAGCAAGGTTCACTCATTCCCCCCTCACCTGCCCTCTCCCCTCCTCCCATAGAACTGCTTCCTCTTGCCACCTTTATGCGAGATAGTCCACCCCATTCTATCTCTCCCTATCTCCCTCTCTCAGTATGTTACTCTCTCATCCCTTAATTTCATTTTATTTCTTTTAGATATCTTCCCTTCATCTTCAACTCACCCTGTGTCTGCTCTCTCTCTTTTACATATATATATATATATATATATACATATATATATATACATATATAAACACATATATATACACACATACATACATATACACATAGATATATACATACATACACATTCACTTATATATATATACATTAACATATACATACATACATACATACATATATATATATATATATATATATATAGATACATAGATAGATATAGATATAGATATAGATATTCCCTTCAACTACCCTAATACTGAGGTGTCATGAATCATACTCATCATCTTTCCATGTAGGAATGTAAACAAAACAGTTCAACTTTAGTAAGTCCCTTGCAATTTCCGTTTCTTGATTACCTTTTCATGCTTCTCTTGATTCTTGTGTTTGAAAGTCAAATTTTCTATTCAGTTCTGGTCTTTTCACTGAGAAAACTTGAAAGTCCTCTATTTTATTGAAAATCCATATTTTGCCTTGGAACATGATACTCAGTTTTGCTGGGTAGGTGATTCTAGGTTTTAATCCTAGCTCCATTGACCTCCGGAATATCGCATTCCAAGCCCTTCGATCTCTTAATGTAGAAGCTGCCAGATCTTGGGTTATTCTGATTGGGTTTCCACAATACTCAAATTGTTTCTTTCTAGCTGCTTGCAGTATTTTCTCCTTGATCTGGGAGCTCTGGAATTTGTTGACAATATTCCTGGGAAATTTCTTTTTGGGATCTATTTGAGGAGGCGATCGACGGATTCTTTCAATTTCTATTTTGCCCTGTGGCTCTAGAGTATCAGGGCAGTTCTCCTTGATAATTTCTTGAAAGATGATATCTAGGCTCTTTTTTTGATCATGGCTTTCAGGTAGTCCAATAATTTTTAAATTATCTCTCCTGCATCTATTTTCCAGGTCAGTGGTTTTTCCAATGAGATATTTCACATTGTCTTCCATTTTTTCATTCCTTTGGTTCTGTTTTATAATGTCTTGATTTCTCATAAAGTCACTAGCTTCCACTTGCTCCAATCTAATTTTTAAGGTAGCATTTTCTTCAGTGGTCTTTTGGACCTCCTTTTCCATTTGGCTAATTCTGCCTTTCAAGGCATTCTTCTCCTCATTGGCTTTTTGGAGCTCTTTTGCCATTTGAGTTAGTCTGTTTTTTAAGGTGTTGTTTTCTTCAGTGTATTTTCCAGTACTTTTTGGTCTCCTTTAGCAAGTCATTGATTTGTTTTTCATGGTTTTCTCGCATCCTTCTTATTTCTCTTCCCAATTTTTCCTCTACTTCTCTAACTTGCTTTTCCATATCCTTTTTGAGCTCTTCCGTGGCCTGGTACCAGTTCATGGTTTTCTTGGAGTCTTTTGGTGTAGGCTCTTGCACTTTATTGACTTCTTTAGGCTGTATGTTTTGGTCTTCTTTGTCAGCAAAGAAAGAATGCAAAGTCTGAGACTGAATCTCGGTGCGTTTTCGCTGCCTGGCCATATTCGCAGCCAAGTAAATTGACCTTTTAGTTTTTCTTTCTTTTTCTTTTTTTTTAAATTTCTTTATTTATTTTTAGTTTACCACACACGGTTCTACATAGTTTTGAGTTCCAGTTTTCCTCCCCTCCCTCCCTCCTCCCTTCCCAAGACGGCCTGGAATCTCATATAACTGTCATGTATAACTTCGCATTGAATTAATTTATGCACTAGTCAAGTCGTGGGGAAGAATTTTGACCAATGGAATGAATCATGAGAAAAAAGAAACAGAACCAAAAAAAAAAAACCCAAAAACAAAAACAAAAAAGAACCAAAAAAGGCGAGCATGTAGGGCGCCTCGATCTATATTCAAACTTCGCGGTTCTTTCTCTGGATGAAGATAGCATTCTCCATCGTGAGTCCCCTGGAGTTATCCTTGCCCCTTACGTTGCTGAGAAAAGCGCAGTATGTCAGGGTTGGTCCTCACAGAATCCATATATCTGTGGCTGTGCACAACGTTCTCCTGGCACTGCTCCGCTCACTCAGCATTATGTTGTGTAGGTTTTTCCAGGTTGTTATAAAGTCTGCATCATCCCCATTTCTTATGGCACAATAGTATTCCATCACCTTCATGTACTACAGCTTGTTCAGCCATTCCCCAATTGACGGGCATGCCTTTGATTTCCAATTCTTAGCTACCACAAAAAGAGCTGCTATAAATATTTTTGTACATATGGGTCCTTTTCCCGCTTGTGTGATTTCTTTGGGATACAACCCTAGAAGTGGTATTGCTGGGTCAAAGGGTATGACCATTTCTATAGCCCTTGGGGCATAGTTCCAAACTGCTCTCCAAAATGGCTGGATCAGCTCACAACTCCACCAGCAATGCAACAATGTTCCAATTTCCCCACATCCTTTCCAGCATTTATCATTTTCCTGTTTTGTTATGTTAGCCAATCTGACAGGATAGATGTGGTATCTAAGAGTTGTTTTGATTTGCATTTCTCTAATCAGTAGTGATCCAGAGCATTTTTTCATATGCCTATAGATAGCTTTAATTTCTTCCTCTGAAAACTGCCTGTTCATATCCTTTGACCATTTCTCAATTGGGGAATGGCTTGTATTCCTATATATTTGGCTCAGCTCCCTGTATATGTTAGAGTTGAGGCCTTTATCAGAGATACTAGTTGCAAAGATTTTCTCCCAATTTTCTGCTTCCCTCCTAATTCTTGTTGCATTGGCTTTTTTTGTACAAAAACATTTCAATTTGACATAATCAAAATTATCCATTTTGCATTTTGTAATGCTCTCTCTCTCTCTTCTTTGGTCATGAAATCTTTACTTTTCCATAAATATGAGAAGTAAACTATTCCTTGCTTTCCCAAATTACTTAGAGTATCAACTTTTACTCCTAAATCATGAACCCATTTTGACTTTATTTTGGTATATGGTGTAAGATATTGGTCTATGTCCAGTTTTTGCCCTACCATTTTCCAATTTTCCCAACAGTTTTTGTGAAATAGTTAATTATTAGCCCAGAAACTGGCCTCTTTGGGTTTATCAAAGAGTAGATTGCTAAACTTGTTGATTTCTCCTACTTGTGTACCTATCCTATTCCACTGATCCACACCCCTGTTTCTTAACCAGTACCAGGCAGTTTTGATGACTGCTGCTGTGTAGTACAGTTTAATATCTGGTGTGGCTAAGCCACCATCTCTAGCATGTCTTTTCATTAATACCCTAGATACTCTAGACCTCTTGTTTTTCCAAATGAATTTTGTTATTATTTTGTCCAGCTCAGTAAAAAAATTTTTTGGTAGTTCGATTGGTATGGCACTGAATAGATAGATTAATTTAGGTAAAATTGTCATTTTTATTATATTAGCTCGGCCTAACCATGAGCAACTGATATTTCTCCATTTATGTAGATCTGATTTTGTTCGTGTGAAAAGTGTTTCATAGTTATCTTCATATAGGCCCTGGGTTTGTCTTGGCAAATAGACTCCCAAATATTTTATAGTGCCTTCAGTAACTTTGAATGGAATTTCTCTTTCTATCTCTTGCTGTTGGGCTTTCTCAGTGATGTATAGGAATGCTGAGGATTTATGTGGGTTTATTTTATATCCTGCAACTTTGCTAAAGTTCTTTATTATTTCAAGTAGCTTTTTACTTGATTCTCTAGGATTCTCTAGATAAATCATCATATCATCTGCAAAAAGTGATAATTTAGTTTCTTCTTTTCCTGTTCTAATTCCTTCAACTTCTTTTTCTTTTCTTATTGCTACAGCTAATGTTTCTAGTACCAAATTGAATAATAAGGGTGATAATGGACATCCTTGTTTCACCCCTGATCTTATTGGGAATGCATCTAGTTTAACCCCATTACAAATAATGTTTGTTAATGGTTTTAGGTAGACGCTATTTATAATTTTGAGGAAGGTTCCACTTATTCCTATGCTTTCTAGTGTTTTTAATAGGAATGGGTGTTGTACTTTGTCAAAGGCTTTTTCTGCGTCTATTGAGATGATCATATGGTTTCTGCTAGGTTTGTTGTTGATATGGTCAATTATGCTAATAGTTTTCCTAATATTGAACCAGCCTTGCATTCCTAGAATAACTCCTACCTGGTCATAGTGTATTATTCTTGTAATGAGTTGCTGCAATCTTTTTGCTAATATTTTATTTAAAATTTTTGCATCAAGGATCCAGGAGCCAAGATGGCCGCATGAAGGCAGCGTCTTACTGGAGCTCTCTCACAAGGTCTGTCAGATTCCCGTAAAAAAGTGAATTTGAACAGATTTGAGAGAGTCAGAAACCGCAAGCAGTCTGCGTGGGGCCAATTTCCGAGCCGGGAGAGTCTGAAAGGCTGAAGACATGATCCTGTAGGCTCGGAGAGTGCTCGGCTGCGGAGCTGCTCCAGACCAAAGCAGAAGCGGCCAGCGGGGATATCCACGTGGGAGACAGACCGGGAGAAAGCTGGGCGCCCGAAACCGGCAGAGATCCCCAGGACTCCCAACACAGGACGGCAGTCTGTGGGAGTGACGAGAGGCAGCGCAATGCCACCAGTTGTGAAAACACCCACTCTGACGCTTGCAAAACGCAGGAACTCGGCTTCTTGAACTTCCGGATGACTCAATGGCCAGGTAGAAGGCTCTAATCCCTCCCCCCCTCACCCAGAGAATTCCTTGGAAAAAAAAAAAAAAGAACTGAAACAGAGGAGAGAGTAGTGGGGCCTCACAGGACAAATACTAGAAGCAGGGGTCAATGCCAGGAGCCCAGACATAACCTTGCTGCCCCAGGGGAAGTGCCAGACATCAGCTCAAACAACAAACAGCTGAGACCATTGCTGAAAAACAAGTGCTGGAGAGCACCCACAGGGAGTGAGATGCCAGGGACCCAGACCCCTCCCCCACACCTCAGGAAACTGAAGGTTTTAATTCTAGACTCCCAACCCCCAGAATAAGAAAGCTGAGACAGAGAGCCCAAAGATATAAATTCGTTGTAACGCCAGGAAAAGGGAAAACAACAAACATGAAGAAGAATACAAAAAAACCGAGGACAATGGATTCTTTTTATGGAGACAGGCAGGATCAAAATATCGATATGGAGAGGGACGGCAGTGACACGGTAGATACATCAGATACCTCAAAAGCTAATATGAACTGGTCTCCAGCCCAAAAAGCACTGCTGGAAGAGCTAAAGGAGGATTTTAAAAACCAAATTAGGGAGGTAAAAGAAAACATGGAAAAAATGGAAAAGTCCCTAAAGAATAAGATTGACGAAATGGCTACGGAGATACAGAATCTAAAGAGAGAAAATGACACCCTGAGAGGTGAAATCAACCAATTGAAAATGGAGGCTCAAAAGCAAAATGTAAACACTAACTCATTTAAAATTAGACTTGAGCAAGTGGAAGCTAATGAATCTATGAGGCATCAAGAAGTAATAAAACAAAATGTAAAGAATGAAAAAATAGAAAAAAATGTGAAATATCTGATTGGCAAAACAACTGACCTGGAAAATAGATCCAGGAGAGACAATTTGAGAGTTATTGGTCTACCGGAAATCCACGATGAAAAAAGGAGCCTTGACAGTATCTTCGAAGAAATTATCAAAGACAACTGCCCAGAGGTCCTAGAACCAGAGGGCAAAATAGTCATTGAAAGAATTCACCGATCACCCCCTGAAAGAGATCCCAAACTGAAAACACCAAGAAATATTATAGCCAAATTTCAGAGCTATAAACTCAAGGAGAAAATACTGCAAGCAGCCAAAAAGAAGCAATTCAAATATCGTGGAACTACAGTCAGGATCACGCAGGATCTCTCAGCTTCCACATTAAAAGACAGGAGAAATTGGAATATGATATTCCGAAGGGCAAAGGAGCTGGGACTACAACCAAGGATCAACTACCCAGCAAAACTAAGCATAACTTTCCAGGCAAGGCGATGGACATTAAATGAAATAAGGGAATTCCAGACCTTCCTGATGAAAAGGCCAGAACTCAATGGAAAACTTGATCTCCAAATACAAAACTCAAGAGAGACATAAAAAGGTAACCAGGGGGAAAAACCCCACAAACCTCATTAACCAATAAGCTTAGGTTGTTTACATCTTTAAGTGGGATAATATCATCTTATGTGTGTTTTTTATGTATATATATATATATATATATATATATATATATATATATATATATACACATATATAAGTCATTCTTGTGAATGGTACAACTATTATGACAAATGAAAGGGATATACATAGGTTGTGAATGCCTGTATAAATTAACCGATGTAAAGATATAAAATATAAATAAGAGATATAAAGGGAGAGGGAAGTGGTAAGGAGGAAGTAGAAAAGGGTAAAGTACACCAAAGGAAATGGCAAAAAAACATATTATAGTAGAGGGAAAGAAGGGAGGGGGAAGAGCAGTATTTGAGCTTTACTGTCATCTGATCTAGTTGAAGAAGGGAATAACATACTCTGATAAGTTTAGAAATCTAACTTGTCCTACGGGAAATGGGAGGGAAAGGGGGGAAAAAGGGAGGGGGGAGGGCAGAAGGAAGAGGAGAAGTAGCAAGTGAGTAACGGTTAGATAAGGGAGGGGAATAAAGAGGGAGGGTTAACTGAGGAAAGCGGCAGTCAAAAGCAAAACTTTGTTGAGGAGGAGAAGGGGAAAGGGAGAAATAAAAGCATAAACAGGGGGAATTAGGATGGAGAAAAAGACACAGATAGAAATCATAACCCTGAACGTGCAGGGGATGAACATTCTCACAAAACAGAAGCAGATAGCAGAATGGATTAAAAACCATAATCCTACAATATGCTGTTTACAAGAAACGCATCTGAAACAGGGGGATACAAATAGGGTTAAGGTAAAAGGCTGGAGTAAAATATATTGTGCCTCAGCTAAAGTAAAAAAAGCAGGTGTAGCAATCCTAATCTCAGACAAAGCAAAAGTAAAGATAGATCTAACTAAAAGAGATAAGGAAGGACATTATATCCTGCTAAAAGGCACCATAAACAATGAAGCAATATCATTGCTTAACATATATGCACCAAGTGGTAAGGCATACAATTTCTTAGAGGAGAGGTTAAGGGAGTTACAGGAAGAAATAGACAGCAAAACTATAATATTGGGAGACCTCAACCTCCCCCTTTCTGAACTTGATAAATCTAACCTCAAAATAAATAAGAAAAAAGTTAAGGAGGTAAACAGAATTTTAGAAAAGGCACATATGATAGACCTCTGGAGAAAACTGAATGGGGATAAAAAGGAATATACTTTCTTCTCCAAAGTACATGGCACATACTCAAAAATTGACCATGTACTAGGGCATAAAAACCTCACAATCCAGTGCAGAAAAGCAGAAGTAGTCAATGCATCCTTTTCAGATCATGATGCAATAAGAATCATTTTTAATAAAGTACCATGGAAAAATAAGCTAAAAACTAATTGGAAACTAAATAATTTAATTCTAAAGAGTGAGTGGGCCAAAGAACAAATCAGAGAAACAATTAATAATTTCATTCAAGAGAATGACAATAATGAAACAACATACCAAAACTTATGGGATGCAGCAAAAGCAGTTCTTACGGGGAGTTTTATATCTCTAAATGCTTACATGAATAAAATAGGGAAAGAGGAGATCAATGATTTGGGCATACAGCTGAAAAAGCTAGAAAAAGAGCAAATTGAAAACCCCCAATTAAATACCAAATTAGAAATACTGAAAATCAAAGGAGAGATTAATAAAATTGAAACCAAGAAAACTATTGAATTAATAAATAAAACAAAGAGCTGGTTTTATGAAATAACCAATAAAATTGACAAACCTTTGGCCAATTTGATTAAAAAAAAGAAAGAAGAAAATCAAATTACCAGTATAAAAAATGAAAAGGGTGAGGTCACCTCTAATGAAGAGGAAATCAAAACAATAATTAGGAATTATTTTGCCCAATTGTATGCCCATAAATTTGACAACCTTAGAGATATGGATGAATATCTACAAAAACATAAACTGCCCAGACTAACAGAGAAGGAAGTGAAATTTCTTAATGACCCCATATCAGAAAAAGAAATTGAGCAGGCCATCAACGAACTCCCTAGGAAAAATTCTCCAGGGCCAGATGGTTTTACATGTGAATTCTATCAAACATTTAAAGAACAACTAATTCCAATACTTTGTAGACTATTTGGGAAAATAGGTGAAGAAGGAGTCCTACCAAATTCCTTTTATGACACAAATATGGTACTAATACCCAAACCAGGTAGAGTTAAAACAGAGAAAGAAAATTATAGACCAATTTCTCTAATGAATATTGATGCAAAAATTTTAAATAAAATATTAGCAAAAAGATTGCAGCAACTCATTACGAGAATAATACACTATGACCAGGTAGGATTTATTCCAGGAATGCAAGGCTGGTTCAATATTAGGAAAACTATTACCATAATTGACCATATCAGCAACAAAAGGAGCAGAAACCATATGATCATCTCAATAGACGCAGAAAAATCCTTTGACAAAGTACAACACCCATTCCAATTAAAAACACTAGAAAGCATAGGAATAAGTGGAACCTTCCTCAAAATTATAAATAGCATCTACCTAAAACCATCAACAAGCATTATTTGTAATGGGGATAAACTAGATGCATTCTCAATAAGATCAGGGGTGAAACAAGGATGTCCATTATCACCCCTATTATTCAATTTGGTACTAGAAACATTAGTTGTAGCAATAAGAGAAGAAAAAGAAATTGAAGGAATTAGAATAGGAAAAGAAGAAACTAAATTATCACTTTTTGCAGATGATATGATGATTTATCTAGAGAATCCTAGAGAATCAAGTAAAAAACTACTTGAAATAATAAACAACTTTAGCAAAGTTGCAGGATATAAAATAAACCCACATAAATCCTCAGCATTCCTATACATTACTGACAAAGCCCAACAGCAAGAGATAGAAAGAGAAATTCCATTCAAAGTTACTGAAGGCACTATAAAATATCTGGGAGTCTATTTGCCAGGACAAACCGAGGGCCTATATGAACATAACTATGAAACACTTTTCACGCGAATAAAATCAGATCTAAATAAATGGAGAAATATCAGTTGCTCATGGTTAGGCCGAGCTAATATAATAAAAATGACAATTCTACCTAAATTAATCTATCTATTCAGTGTCATACCAATGGAACTGCCAAAAAAATTTTTTACTGAGCTGGACAAAATAATAACAAAATTCATTTGGAAAAACAAGAGGTCTAGAGTATCTAGGATATCAATGAAAAGACATGCTAGAGATGGTGGCTTAGCCACACCAGATATTAAACTGTACTACACAGCAGCAGTCATCAAAACTGCCTGGTACTGGTTAAGAAACAGGGGTGTGGATCAGTGGAATAGGATAGGTACACAAATAGGTGAAATCAACAAGTTTAGCAATCTACTCTTTGATAAACCCAAAGAGGCCAGTTTCTGGGCTAATAATTCACTATTTCACAAAAACTGTTGGGAAAATTGGTTTTATTTATTAATTCAATAGTTTTCTTACTTTCAATTTTATTAATCTCTCTTTTGATTTTCAGTATTTCTAATTTTGTATGCATTGGGGATTTTCAATTTGTTCTTTTTTTAGGTTTTTCAGTTGCATGCCAAGTTCATTGATCTCCTTTTACTCTATTTTGTTCATGTAAGCAGTTAGAGATATGAAACTTCCCCTAATAACAACTTTTTCTGCATCCTATAAGTTTTGTATGTTGTCTCATTATTGTCATCCTCTTAAATGAAATTATTAACTGTTTCTGTGATTTGTTGTTTGGCACACTCATTCTTTAGAATTATATTATTTAGTTTCCAATTAATTTTTAAATTATTTTTCCATGAATTTTTAATTAAAAATAATTTCATTGCATCATGATCTGAAAAGTATTCTTTGACCACTTCTGCCTTTCTCTACTGGATTGTGAGGTTTTTATGCCCTAGTACATGTTCAGTTTTTTGAGTATGTGCTGTGTACCACTAAGAAAATATATATTCCTTTGTATCCCCATTCAGTTTTCTCCAGAGGTCTATCATATCTGCCTTTTCTAAAATTCTGTTCACCTCCTTAACTTCTTTCTTATTTATTTTAAGGTTAGATTTATCAAGTTCAGAAAGGGGGAGGTTGATGTTTCTTCTTATTATAGTTCTGCTGTCTATTTCTTCCTGTAACTCCCTTAACTTCTCCTGTAAAAAAAATTTGCATGCCATACCACTTGGTGCATATATATTAAACAAGCATATTTTTTCATTGTTTATGGTCCCTTTTAGCAGGATGTAGTGTTCTTTTAGTTAGGTCTATCTTTGCTTTTGCTTTTTCTGAGATTAGGATTGCTACTCCTGCTTTTATTTTTACTTTGGCTGAAGAACAATGTGTTCTACTCCAGCATTTTACCTTTACTGTCTGTGTATCCCCCTGTTTCTTGTAAACAGCATTTTGTAGGTTATGATTTTTAATCCGTTCTGCTATACACTTCGTTTTATGGGAGAGTTCATCCCATTCACATTCACAGTTATGAGATCCGTATTTTTATACATCCTATTTCCACCTCATTTATGCTTTTATTTCTCCCTTTCCCCTTCCATTCCTCAACAGTTTTGCTTTTGACAGCCACCTTCCTCAGTTCGCCCTCCCACTTAATTCCCCTCCCTTATCTTACAGTTTTCCACTTGCTACTTCTTCCCTCCCTTCTGACCATCCCCTCCCTTTTTTTCCCTTTCCCCTCCTACTGCCTGTAGGACAAGTTAGATTTCTGTACTTATGAGGGTATGTTATTCCCTTCTTGAACCAAATCTGATGAGAGTAAAGCTCAAATACTGCTCTTCTCCCTCCCTTCTTTCCCTCTACTACAATATGTTTTTGTGCCTCTTCATGTGATATAATTTACCCTTTTCTACCACCTCCTTACCTCCTCTCCCAGAGCCATCCCTTTATATCTCTTATTATATTTTTTATCATTATAATGGTTATTTTATACTGATATCCACAGTCTATGAATATCCGTTTCAATTGTCATATTGAGTATACTATTCTAAAGATTGATATATATACATATATATATATATATATATAGATATACATATAAAACAAAATAATCCTATATAAGGATGTAATTAATTATACTCATTGATTAACTAGGGTCCCCCTCCCCCATTTACCTTTGTATGTCTCTCTTGAGTTTTGTATTTGGAGATCGAATTTTCCATCGAGCTCTGGCCTTTTCATCAGGAAGGTCTGGAATTCCCTTATTTCATTGAATGTCCATGTCCTTGCCTGGAAAATTATGCTCAGTCTTGCTGAGTTGTTGATCCTTGGTTGTAATCCAAACTCCTTTGCCTTTCGGAATATTGTATTCCAATTTCTCTTGTCATTTAGTGGAGAAGTTGAAAGATCCTGCATGATCCTGAACTGTAGTTCCGTGGTATTTGAATTTTTTCTTTCTAGGTGCTTGCAGGATTTTCTTCTTGACCTGGTAGTTCTGGAATTTGGCTATAATATTTCTTGGAGTTTTCAATTTGGGATCTTTTCAGGGGGTGATTGATGGAGACTTTCGATGATAATTTTACCCTCTGGTTCTAGGACCTCCAGGCAATTTTCCTTAAGGATTTCATGGAAGATGCTGTCCAGGCTCTTTTTTTTGGCAGAGCTTTCAGGTAGACCAATAATTCTTAGATTGTCTCTCCTGGATCTATTTTCCAGGTTGATTGTTTTTCCAGTCAGACATTTCATGTTTTCTTCTTTTTTTTCATTTTTTAGATTTTGTTTCACTGATTCTTGATGTCTCCTAGAGTCATTAGCTTCTACTTGTCCAATTCTAACTTTTAATGTTTTGTTTTCTTCCTTTATCTTCTCTATGTCCTTTCCAATTTGGTTGATTTCACTTTTCCATGAGACATTTTCTCCAATTACTTTCTGATTTTCCTTAACCAATTCCCTGATTTTACCTTTTAAAGATTTGGTTTTCTTATTGAAATTTTTTTTTCCATTTTTCTTTTACCTCCCTAATTTCATTTTTATAGTCCTCCTTGAGTTCTTCCAGTAATGCTTTTTGGTCTGGAGACCGGTTCACTTTCCCTTTTGATGATTCAGATGTGGGTGTAGTGTCCATTCTGTCCTCTTCTGAATTGGTATTTTGATCTTCCCTGTCTCCATAATATGAATCAATCATCTTTGAAGGTTTCTTGCTATTCTTTTTCATAGTGTTTTTTTTCCCTCCTGGTTTTTGAAGTGGATCTCTGCTTCTGGAGCTCAGGGGGCTCTTTCCGAAGTTTCTTGTGTTGGGGTCTAGCTTTATGTGCTATGACCTCTGGTTTCATGGGGTGTGGGTGAGATGTGGTCTGGCTTCTGGGAGTCTCCTCTTCCCCAGCACTGTTCTACAGCATGAGTGGTCTCAGCTCCTGTCTGTGTTGGTGTCTGCCACTTCCCCTGGCTGTTCAAAGCCAAGTGTTGACGTTACTTAGCTCCACCCCTGGGGTTCAGTTAGTCTTGGTATTCTGCTGAGGTGGGGGCTGCTGGGACACCTCTCTTCCTGCACTAGTCTCCTTCTGACACCACAGGAGGGGCCCTCTCCCCCACTTCTCTCCCTACTGAAGCCCCCCCCCTTCTGTCTCCTGTTTCTCCTGAGGTTTTATTCTCTGGGTTTATTCATGAAGCCATTATACCTGCACATCATGCTTCCCAGAAATTCAAGAAGGTGAGTTTCAATCCTTTATACTGTGGGTTGGAGGCCTCTGGGCTACCTGCTCCCACAGCTGCAGGGTCTGTGCTCCAACAGACTCCCCTCCTGGGCTGAGTGGCCTGGGGCTGGATCATGGCTGTAGCTGGTACTTCTGCCCTGGGCCTGTTCCTGCTCCGGCATTTTGCTCCCTCAATGACCTCTCAGACCAGCATGCTGGCTGGATTTCTCTGCTGTTCACAGTTGGTTTGGTCTGGTGCCCTTGCATTTGCCTGGGGTTGGAGGCCTCCAGGCTAGCTGCTCCTTTGGCCACAGGCTCTGTGCTCCAATGGACTCCCGTCCTGGGCTCCAATGTGATATTTTTAAAGGAAATGTACTCACATATCACCTCTGTGTTGAAAAAAAAAAAGGGTAGTCCCATATTACCCCTCTTTCCTCTGACGTTTACAACTTTTCATAAACAAACCCATTCCTGTCTTTTCAGTCTTCATGTACTTTACTCTCCTTTGCAAGCCTTACAATGTAACTACATTTGCTTATTATTGTTATTATTTTAATATGTAGCACTTCATCTTCTATTTCCATGCCTTTGCACTCAATATTCCCCACAAACAGAACACTTCCCTCTACACTGCTGCATCTAAGATTCCATGAATTCCTTCAAGACTCCATTTAAATTGCACTTTCTACAAGGTTCTACAAGGTCTGTATCCTTCCATATGCTTGTACTGTTCACTTTGAAATTACCTTCTATTTACTTGTTACATTTTGTGTGTTATATTTATAATTAGAATGTGATCTCCCAGAGGGCAGGGACAGTTTTTGCTTTTTTTTTTTAACTCCCATCTTAAGCGTGGTATCTGACACTTAGTAAGCACTTAATCATTCCTTGTTTGCTGAAGGAGTGGAGAAAAAAGAGGAGAGGGCCATAATGATGTCTTCATCAATCTACGCAGAGAGAAAGGTTTAGGCTTCTTCTATTGGACGCCAAAAGCAGAACCAAAAGTAATGGGATAATTTGCAAAGTGTTTGGCACCAGGAAAAACTTTTTAATGATTCAAGGTGTCCAAAGTGGAATGGGCTATCTGAATAGGTGGCGAGTTCCTAGTGGTGGGATTCAAATGAATTAACAACTGGTTCTCCACGGAACCAAGCCGAAGCACCACCTGCTAATAACCGGTTCTCAAAACTAAACCTGAAATTAGGTACTGGTTCTACTGAACAGGTGTGAACCGGCTGAATCCTACCACTGTCTTTCCCTTCCTGAAGGGCTTCAAGCATACTCTGGAAAACCACATGTTGGGTATTTTATCACAGCAATTTCTTTTGTCAGAGGGTTTGACTAGGCAGCCAATTCTCAAATTCTATAATCTGGATTAATGTCTTATATTTCTATGATTCATTCACCAGAATGCAATTCTTAATGTAATAAAACAGAAATGTATCATTGTTTATGGGATAGAGAGCTTATTTTAGAGTCAGGAAAAATTGGGTTCAAGTCCAAATACCAGTAGACATCGGCCCTATGACCCTGGGCAGATCACAAATCTTTTCAGTGCCCTCAGTAAGCCTCCATTATCAGTTTTGGAACAAGTGGAAATCTCCTTTGCAAAGGGGAGTTTCTTTACTGGGAGCTCTCTGTATTAGTGAAATTTTAGGTGTAGTAAGAAGGTATAAAAAATAAGCATCCAGGAAACTTACTGTTAAAGGAGATAAAATTGTTTTCCTTTGAAGTAGTACCTTGTGGGAAAAAGTAGAGAATTTTTATGCTTTCTTTCTGTAAAATGAAAGCTTTAGAATTTTATTGAAAAGTCAGATCCTATTCCTGGCCTAAGAAGTTGAAAGTCACTCAGTAAACACTTGCTGAATTGAACATTGATAAATAATTTATTGAAACAAATCCACTCGAATTGTATAGTAGTTCCACCAAGAAGACTGTGTTAATATCTATGGGGCTCTTTAGGATAAAATATTTTGACCCAATTATCTTGTTTCCAAACAACTGGTGTGTGTGTGTGTGTGTGTGTGCGCGTGTGTGTGAGCATGTGTGTATGTGTGTTTATTTTCCCTTTCTTTGTCAATAGACAATGGTGTGGGAGATCCAATGATGGCTCATTGGTATTTATATTCAAAACCCTAATACGGAGAAAACATGGTTTCATCAACAGAGTTTTGGCTTTCAGGTCAGGAAAATCTGAGTTCAATCCCTGCCTCTGAAAAATACTAACTGTTTGTCTCTGAATGTCAGTCACTATACCACTTGCTGTACCAGGCAATGCTCTAGTAGTACAATGAGTTATCAATAAATTTCCAAAGTCTATCAATTTATCGTGTTTACACCCCAAGATTTCCCTACAAAGATGAAATCCCAGGCCTCGACTCAAAACAAAACCTACACTTGGAGAATATGATAATATTAATGATTATCTGTAGAAATTCTTCTGCCTGAATTATCTATCATCATAAAAATCATAAGATCATAACCCTTTTGTTTTCAAACACATTCAACCACTATTAAACTCCTTTAAATTTGATTTGATCTTTATATATAGTCATATACTGAAATTTGCCAAAGTAGTTATCACTCTTCATAAAAGTCCACATTATTCATTCTCAAATATCTTTGCATATCTTTACTGAATGAAGCTGGCATGATTATTATGAAATTATATTTCTGAAACTCAGATTATCAATGATAAAAACTTAATTGTGCTATTGAAACTTTTCTTATCTGAATCCAATTACCATGCATGTGTGTGTGTGTGTGTCTGTGTGTGTGTGTGTCTGTGTGTGTGTGTGTGTGTGTGTGTGTGTGTGTGTGTGTGTGAGAGAGAGAGAGAGAGAGAGAGAGAGAGAGAGAGAGAGAGAGAGAGAGAGAGTGTTCTATATGGGTCCTGAATTATTTAAGGATGTAAGGCACAAATCTTTTGAATGAAGTCATAAATTATAATCATGAATGTCATGTTTTCCTCCAAATCTTCACATCTCTTTTCAAAGAAAATGAGACTAGACTTGTAGCTCCAGCAGTTTCACTAACTTCTTCTATGCTCTTTGGAGACTTAACAATTCCATTCTAGAGTTTCTTAACTCCATTAGGGACTACGGGACTACTGGTTTAAATGATATCTATGGACACTTCTATGTCTAAATTCCATGATTTTTTTCAGAATTTTCCTAGAGATTGCACCTTATAAACAATTTTGACATTTTGAATTTAAATTTAATTGTAACCAGGCTAAGATTCAATGGAAGAGTAGGAAGGATGTGAATTTATAATCAGAGTAGCTGTATTTGAGTGCTGATTTACTCATGTAGTAGCTGTGTGTAGCTGAGAGCATTTCTTAGCTTACTTATCCTCAGTTTCCTCATTGGTAATAACAATAATAGCTAGCACTTTCCTAGTGCTATAAATTTTACAAAATTAGAGATTTTCCTCATTTGATATTCCATCAATTGTATGATGTTGGTGCTATTATCATTCCATCTTTGCATTTGTTTGTTTGTTTGGTGTGTGTGTGCCTGTGTGTATGTGTATTTGTTTATTATTTTTTTGTTTCACGTGCTTTTTAGATGAGGAAAAAGACTGGGAGACATTAAGTGACTTAACTGGAGTCATGTGGCTAATTATGGAGCGATATTCAAATCCATGTCTTTCTGACTCCAAGCCAAGCAATCTTCCCGACCATATTACACGACCTCTCTTTGAAATGATGAGCTAAACTAGGTTACATTTATAACAATAAATCATCTTCCTGTCTCTGTCTCTGTCTCTGTCTCTGTCTCTGTCTCTGCCTATCTGTCTGTCTGTCTGTCTGTCTCTCTCTCTCTCTCTCTCTCTCTCTGTATCTGTCTCTGTCTCTCCATCTGTTTCTATCTCTTTCTGTCTTTCTTTCTCTGTCTGTCTCTGTCTGTCTCTGCCTCTCTGTCTCTGTCGGTCTCTCTGTCTCTCTCTCTTTCTCCCCCTCCCTGTCTCTGTTTCTCTATCAGTGTCTCTCTGTTTCTGTCTCTCAGTCTCTGTCTCCCTCTCTCTGTCTCTCTCTGTCTCTGTCTGTCTGTCTCTCTGTTTCCCTCTCTCTGTGTCTGTCTGTATTTGTCTGTCTGTTTCTCTGTGTCTCTATCACCTTCTGTCTGTTTCTATCTCTCTGTGTCTGTCTGTATTTGTCTGTCTGTTTCTCTGTGTCTCTATCACCTTCTGTCTGTTTCTATCTCAATCTCTGTCTCTCTATCTCTATCTTTGTCTCTCTTTTTGTCTCTCTCTCTCTCTCTCTCTCTCTCTCTCATACGCACATATGTGCGTATGTATATGTATATGTGGGGTGTGTGCATGCACATGACATCCCCATGAACGTTTTCTAAATGAACATATTAGAATATGCGAAACAAAAAGCAACATCTTTCACCATTGCTTAAAATCTTTCTATAAATAGACGCATGCTTTTTTGCACTATGGAAAATGAAAGGGATGTTCAAAGACCCCTTTTATATATATTCAGGGATTGATACATATGTATATGGCATTGTGTGTTATAGTTTGGGAAAAGACATATCATTTAAAAAACTATGTTAAATGTACGTTGTCTCTTCTTAATAAGAACTACCTAAATTACCAGGGATACAGACATTCATTCAATAATCATATATAAATCACTAGTGTCTAAAATAAACTAGGGGCTTAATATGTGCATTTTGATTTGTTTGTTGATGGTTCTTTCCACTACAGCATGAGGTGCCCTGGTACACCAGATAAAAGCAATGTCTTAAGAGTTTGAAAAACTGGGTTCAAATCCTACCTTAGTCAATGATATTTAGCTTCTCTGGACCTCAATTCCCTCATCTGTACCACATAGAGAATAGACTAGATGACTTTCGAAGCACTTGCCACCTTGTTATTTATAATCTTAAGAACTCCCTGGCACAAAAGAAATATAGAGAAATATTGCAGCAATCCTCAGCTTCCCCCATCTCAACACTGAGTATGATACACACAGGTGAATAACCTAAATTGAATTTTTAATTATCCCTCATTATAATTACAAGATCATAAAATGAGTTATACAAGCATAAAGCCAGCATCATTTGAGGATGGAGGGACAGCCTTGAAGTAAGAAAGTTCTAGGATTAAGTCTTTTTTTTTGACAATCTGACATGTATAACTTGTAAGTCTTGACAACTTGCAACCACCGGGTGCCCCAGACAAGTCTCTAGGATTCTAAGTAATACCTAAGGAGTCAATTGATTTCAGTAGAGGGAGAATTCACACTGTGAATTCCTTAAATAGATAAAATCACATTTCTGTATCCTCCCCACACCTCTAAAAAGAATACATACACACACACACACACACACATATGTATATATGTAAACAGAAAATTAATAAAAATCAAGTCTGTAGAAACCAAGTTTTCCTTCATAGCTATTTACCTAAAACAAGAAAGCACACACACACACACATGCACACACACACACACACCCTCCCCATTTTCCATGGACAATAATAACTTACACTGTGTATTGCCATTTGAACTCACTAGATATTGTTTCAAAGCCAGCACCATATGCTGCTCATCTGAGAGCAGACACTGAGCTTTTGTGTCCTCTGTTTCATTCTGTTAAAGAATATATGAAGATTTATTAGAGTGGAAGGTATTGTATCATCTAGTTTAAATCAAATCTTCAAGATTTGCCAACCTTGCTAATGACTTTGGGAAATATGAGAGGCACCTTCTTTTTTTAGTCTGGGGAGGTCAAATTATTCAGACTTGAGGTGTCTCTGATGCATTTTCTCAGCATTAGGCACTGGCTATTCCCATTAGCATAATTACATGCATTCTACAAGCCTCAAGCAGGATTGCAACACAGAGAGATTTTTAGCCGTGTCTGACTCCTTATTAAAAACTGTTATTTCTCAGACAAAATCCTGTAGGATCAACGATGTGATATGTCACAGTGAGGATTCTTAGGGCATAAAAATACTGGATCTGTAATAAAATTACTTCAAATGGAAACCTCAAAGGAAGTCATTTTGAAATAGAAAATTATGTCTCAGAAACAAGAGGTCAGACATAGTTAACCTCTATTATCACCAACAACTCACAGACCCTGTTCTTGGGGAGGAACAATCAGATAAAATTTAGCAAATTACATGAACATCTACTGATGCAAACCAATAGGCATTACTAATATGGGTCAAATCTGTTTTCCTAACACATTTTCTCTTGTCCACATTTAGTTCTGTTATTAGCATTAAGGATAGAGTAATAGAGTTCAAGTGAAGAGACATGTTCAAAATCCTCACATATTTGCTAGGAATGAAATAATGGGCACATCACTTAAATTTTAATCACTGTTTCCACATCCCTAAATTTGGGAGAATAATACATAGACTAAAGATTTAGAACTGGATGAGACTTCAGAAGTCATGTCTAATAGATTCTACATGTCTAAAAATGTTGTATGTTATTCTTTACACAATTCACTATCCAATTTGCTTAAGGGGAAGCTAGGTGGCATAGTCAATAGAGAATTGAACAAGGAACCAGGAAGACCTTAGTACAAATATGACCTCAAACCCTGTTAGCTATGTGACTGTGACACATTGCTTCCTTCTGTAAAATGGTAAAATGGAGATCATAATAGCACCTACCTCACAGAGTTGTTGTGAGGATCAAATGGATCATATTTGTAAAGTTTCTGGCACATAGTAAGCACTTAAAAATGCTTATTCCTTCCTGAATAATTGTTTTTTTCTTTGTTAAAAGGAGCATTTAATGTGAATTGTAGGGTAGGATGGCAAATGATCAATTGTAAATACAAAGTATATACATATAAAATTAGTAAAATACAAGAGATAATATATTTAAAACTACCTAATTGTTAGGAAATCTTTAATTCTGTGTCTATAAAAGGCATAAGGTGATTCAAAAATATTTTTCAGATTATAGAATATATCTGAAATTATCTTCCTCAAGTAGAATATTTAACATATTTTTCAATGAAACCTAAGGTTGATTTGGAACAATTCTCCATTAAAAACTGCAAGTGCTATCAGTATCCATTGAATCTAGCACTCTGGGGCAAAAGCCCAATCATCCCACCCTAGTTGCATCACAGTCCAAGATCATGTATCATGTTTAATAATAGAAAGTAAGCTTTTTGAAAGAGTGATCAGTTTTTACAGCTACCCTCAACCCTGATTTAATTATGTGACCACATCAATATGAAGAATGATTTCATTAAACCACATTGTATAAATCATTGTATTCTGTTACAGGAAGGGTGATGTTTCAAGCCAAACCATAGTTCTTTGAGAAGGATTTTTCAATTTCACTCTCTGACCACAATCTTCTCTGCATCTATCTCTCTCACTACCACTAAATCTACCCTTCATCATTTCAGTGAGCTTAGTCACATTTATTCCTCATCCTCATCATCCTTATTCTATCTTCCACATCTAACTTTGACTCTATATTCAATCACAAAAAGGTTTGACTCACTACTCTCCTAATTCCTTTTTACCCATTTCCATATTCTATTTTCATACTGCAAATACTTACTCCTGGGTCACTTTTACTATGTGATTTCTTCATCGTTGATTCAGGGCTGCTGAATGCAGAAGAAGTAGTACTTGAAACATTGCTGAAGTCATGGTGATATTTTGTACTACAAATTTATTGCATACAAATTCAGTTTGGCCATCACTATCGCTTGGCATTACTTCTCTACACAAATTGCACTGTTATTTCTGGCAAACAATCTTGGGTTTGAAGTCAGAGGGACTGAATTCAAATCCTGAATGTGATATTTTATATTGATATGATCATTCAAGACCCATGAGTCTTTTCTACCTTCATTATTGGAAGATGAAGGAGGTTGAGCAAAGTGACCTCAATGTTACTTTCTAACACTAGATCAATGATTTCACAACATTATCCCTTTGCTCCAATATCTGTTTCAATACTTTTCTTTTCTTCATTCTCCACCAACTCTAATTACACTCCTGACCATGCACTGCCACAATAATTAACATATCTTCTACATCATTAAAATGACTAAGGCAATCAAGATAAACTCCCTTAGTTCTACTGATCTAATTTAAATGTAATACACTTTTCACCTTCCTTTTCCTCTTCCTTCTCTCTATTCACAAAATATACAGCTGTATATACAGTTGGAAGGCAAGGGGCATATCAAGGACTGTTGTTGAGTTGTTCAGATCTATCCAACTCTGCAGCATTATCTTGGCTAAGATACAAGAGTGGTTTGCCATTTCCTTCTCCAGGTCATTTTACAGATAAGGAAACTGAGGCAAATACGATTAAGTAAATTGCAAAGGCTCACACAACTTGTAAGTATCTTAGGTCAGATTTGAACTCAGGAAGATTAGTTTTCCTAATTCTCTCCTGCCACTCTAGTGTACAACCTAGCTGCCCTGGATACCAAGGGTAGACAGGAGTAAACAGAAATTGACCTGATGGGAAAATCGTTGTTGGCTCTTACAACTTTCACCTGGCCAAAGTGACTGGGAGCAGAGGATATCTTAATTTATTTCATATTTATTCTTTTCTGCTCTTGAGTAAATTAATAATGCGAAATAAGAGTATCCAAGGTCCTTGTTTGAAAGATAAAGAGGCCATATAAGAGGTTCCTCCAATTAGGAGAGGTGGAAGCAGTAGCTACCAAAACAGTTGTGCCTGATGAAAGAGGAGGACCCTAGATGGATGGATACAGATAACCACATGAAAAAACAACAGTTTCAAGACTCTGGGTGGAGGAGTGTCAATAGAAGTGTTGTTTAGGAAATTAACAAGGACGGTGAAGCCTTTGAAGCCCAAGTGAGATCTGAATCTAAGTGAAACTTGATGTTTCCAAGTAGCAAGAAGAATATTCCCAGTAAGCAAGATCTAAAAGTTCTTTTTTCCTCCACATGTAATCTCTATCAATGTGCCTTATTAATTTTGTACTTCTTTTAAAGTTCCATTATCTCTAGAACAAAATATATACATGATGGTCAGGGAGAACTTACAGGGGAGTACGTCTATACTTTGGGGTGGTGTTTTGCTTTTTTTTTTTTTTTAGAATTGTTCTTAGTAAATATAAAAAGCTGAGGCGGGGGGGGGGGTGGAGTGGCAATTCATGTGTGACTGTAACCTCTTAGGTTAATCTTGAACCATAAAGGAAGTAGTAATTAGTTCCTCTCTAGGGACCAAATCAACCCAACAAGAAAAGGTGCTACATGAGCAAAGAATAAGGCATGGGCCTCAGATAAAAGACAGTAGAAAAGGAGTGGAGGAAATAATTACTGCCCCTACTATGTGTCAGGCAACATATTAATATTATGTAATATAAGAAGTTTGAGAGTATAAGAGAAGTATTCATATCTCTGAAATAAAATAATTCAATATTGCTAGACATTCTAAATCTAAAGGGTCATATTAAAAGGGTAAGTAAAAGATTTTGGAGTTCAGAACTTGAAGAGAAACACTCTGAGAATGTATTAGAGATGGCCTTTGCTGAAACCTGCTAATTACTTCCTGATGGTAAACTGAAGATACAGAAGGATATATCCATTTTTTTTGACTGACCCTAAGTTGGAATTCATCCTGCTTGACTATGCGTATGTCTACATATACATACATATGTATATATACACACATGTATGTATATGTGTGCATTTGTATGTACATATATATTTCATACATGCACGCATGCATACATGTTATAAAGACATTTCTTTCTTCTTCTCTGTTCAGTATGTGTTCACCATGGGGAATCGAGGAGGGGAGAATTAATTAGTGGGAGGAGGATAGAATAATTGCTATACAGCAGTGGGGGCCCATTTATAAGTTATTGATCGAAACTTACCAAACAAAACTACCCCATGTGAGACACAGTTCAATGAAAGCAAATATAATCAGGCTCCTCTCCACCCCTAATGACATAAGCAAGACTGACCAAGCCAAGAATAGATTGTCTCAGGATTCTAAGTATCTACTCCTTTGCCTATTTTCACTAAGTTCGTGTGTGTGATTATTATAAACTTTATATAGCTTTTTTAAAATACATTTAAGATACCCTGATTTTTTTTTCACTACCTCTGTTTCTGCTTAGAAATATTCTTTCCTCTCTCAGGCACTGATTACCTTTTTTCTCAAACAAGCCCATTCTTAGTGTCTATAAGTTTGCCACCTGAATCCTAACTTAGATATTCCTTCCCAAACACATCTCCCTCATGCTCCAGCTGGATGATTTTCTTGTTTGTAAAGAGAAACCCCTATCTTTTTATATGGTCATAATGTGTTGTTATTCTCCTTCATTTTTAGAGAAGGCCAGTGACAGCACAGGTGATCTCTTGACTTGCATGTGAATTGGATTTAAGTAAGGCAGAGTTGTACAAAATCATTAGCCTCACTTTCTCTTCCTGAGTCATTGAAGTTCAGTTTTAGGATGTAAGTCAAGATGACTGGTAATGGCCAGTGATGCGGTGGATGACCTTGGCTTCTTTGATGCCTGACTAAGCTTCTGCTTTAGCCACCTACATGGGCAATGGAACAAATTGTTCTCATCTATCCATTTTGCTTTGGAAAGTCTTTACATGCTCCGGATCAACACCCCCCTAAACAGATTAGAGGATTGTTAGTTACCTTCAACCTGGTTTGGCCCATCTACTGAGATAGTTTACTGAGGTGTGGCTGCTGTGAATACTATAGCTTCTTGAAGCATAGGTCAGAGTTGGGTGAATCAGGTGGATGAACAGCCCTGAAAAGGACTTGGCAAGGCCTCACACCAGGGATGTTTGTCATTCTGAACATTCCATCCACTCCATTATAATGTGTATATATTCTCTGTTTTCTTGGTGCATCATATAATAACAACATTTGAGATTGTATCATTTTCCTGAGAGCCAATTTTCTAGAAATCCTGAACCCAGATATTTCTATTAATAGGAGATATGAGGCTTTGATATGTGGATTTTTAAAGCATTGCCATAATTTTGAAAGGAACTTCCCCTCCTAATTTTCCCTTCTGGATTTATATAACTGGTGAATAAATATTCTGCTGATTTGTATGAAGGTTTGGGTTGTATTTGTTTTTTTGCTGCTTTTTTTTTCTTTTGGCTGCTTTACTTAACCTGTTTATTGATGATCTCAATTAGTTTCTGTTGATTCACTAAGATTTTCAGTGCAAACTATTACATAAGAAAATAAGCATGTTATCTCCTGATTGCTTTTCTTTTATTCACTTAGGGAAATTGTAAAACAATGTCAAACAATTGCTAAGAAGGTTATCATTGCTTCATTTCTCTATATATGTGCAAAACTTCTACTGTTTTCCTGTTGTATGTGATGCTAGGTTTTGCTTCTAGGTAGATTTTTAACATGTTAAAATCATCTTTTACTTTTATTTTTAAATATTATTTTAACCTAGTACAATAAATTATTGCCTCAAATAATTTTTGTTCATAATCTGTTAATATAACCATATGACTTAGAAATGTGAAAATATCATTTGAGTAAATTGTTTCCTTAATGATTAATTATTATGTCATACCTTGTATACATCCAGGGGTGGGGGGGAAGAATAAATTGCTGTAGGCTTTTTTGCCAAGACTTATCAATATTTATTAATCACTTTTTTTCTATAACTCTCTCTCTCTCTCTCTCTCTCTCTCTCTCTCTCTCTCTCTCTTTTCTCTATTTTACGCTGACTTATGTATTTAGGTATGAGTTTATTTGACTCATAACAGGTATTTGGTGTACTGATTTGTTTCTCAATTTTTGAGATATTTTAGTATGCTATTAATTTTAAATGTTTCATAGAATTATTGTCTAAATTTGTCTGTATGAACTTATTTTATTTTCCTTTAATACTTTGTTTGTAGTTAGCTCAATTGTATTTTTTTTCTGGAAGTAGTTTATGTAAATTACTCTCTGATGTTTTATTCGATTAGAAAATTTATATTTTGGGGGGTGGAGCCAAGATGGCCACGTGAAAACAGCATCTTATCGGAGCTCTCTCACAAGTTTTATCAGATTCCTATAGAAAAGTGAATCTGAGGAGATTTGAGAGAGTTAGAAACTATGAGCAGTCTGAGTGAGGCAAATTTCCAAGCCAGGAGAGTCTGAAAGGCTGACAGGACAAATCTGTAGGCTGGGAGAGTGCTAGGTGTGTGGAACTGCTCCAGACAGCACTAAAGCAGAAGCAGCTGTGGAAACCGATGTGTGAGACAGGCTGGGAGAAAGCTCAGTGCCTGAAACTGGCGGAGATCCCCAGGCCTCCCAACAAAGGATGGCAGTCTGTGGAAGTGATGAGAGGCAGCAGTGCAGTGCCACCAGCCGTGAGACATCAACTCCTGAGGCTTGCAGCCCAAAAGTATGAAATGCGTCTTCTTAAACTTCTAGGAGACATAATGGCCATGTAAATGGTTCTAATATCTCCCCCATGACCCAGACAATTCCTCAGGAAAAAATGCTGGAATAGAGGAGACAGAAGCGGGGCTTCAGTGGCTAAGTAGTGGGAGTTCCTGAGTACCAAAAGGGCAGAGCCAGCAGGGGTCAATACCAGGAGCCTAGATGTACCCTTGCACCCCCCAGGGGAAGTAGCAGACACCAGCACAAACAACAAACAGCTAAGACCATTGTTGAAGAGCAACAGTGCTGGAGAGCAGCCCTGGGGAAGAGTAGACTTCAGGCAGCCAGACTCTTCCCCCACATCTCAGGAAACTGAAGGCTATAATACACAAATGCAGTAACTAGACTCCCAATCCCCAGAATAAGAAACCTGGGACAGAGAGCCCTGAGCCCCAAAAGCAGAATTCATTGTAAAGCCAGGAAAAGGCTAACCAATATAAGGAAGAACACAAAGAAACCAAGGACCACTGATTCTTTTTATGGAGACAGGCATGATCAAAATACCAATGTGGAAGAGGGTTGCCATGACACAGTACCCACATCTGATACCTTAAAAGGGAATACGAACTGATCTCAAGCCCAAAAAAGCATTACTGAAAGAGCTAAAGGAGGATTTTAAAAACCAAATTAGGGAGGCAAAAGAAAAAAAATGGGAAAAAAGGAAAAAAAAAAACACTGATGAAATCAAGTCTTTAAAAAATAAGATTGGTGAAATGGCTCTGGAGATTCAGAATCTAAATGGAAAAAAATGACACCCTGAGAGGTAAAATCAATCAATTGGAAAAGGATACTCAAAAGCAAAATGAAGACAGCAACTCATTAAAAATTAGGATTGAGCAAGTGGAAGCTAATGACTCTATTAGGCATCAAGAAGTAGTCAAACGAAATGTGAAGAATGAAAAAATAGGAAAAAAATGGGAAATATCTGATTGGAAAAACAACTGAACTGGAAAATAGATCCAGGAGAGACAATTTAAGAATTATTGGTCTACCAGAAATCCATGATGAATAAAAGAGCCTTGACAGTATCTTAAAAGAAATTATCAAAGAAAACTTCCCAGAGGTCCTAGAACCAGAAGGTAAAATAGTCATTGAAAGAATCCACCAATCACCCCCTGATAGAGATCCTACATTGAAAACACCAACAAATATTATAGCCAAATTTAGAACTACAAAGCCAAGGAGAAAATACTGCAAGCAGCCAAAAAGAAACAATTCAAATATCATGTAACTACAGTCAGGATCACGCAAGATCTCTCAGCTTCTACATTAAACGACAGGAGGAATTGGAATATGACATTCCGAAGGGCAAAGGAGCTTGGACTGCAATCAAGGCTCAACTACCCAGCAAAATTAAGCATAATTTTTTCAGGCAAGGAGATGGACATTCAATGAAATAAGTGAATTCTGCACCTTCCTGATGAAAAGGCCAGAACTCAATGGAAAATTTGATCTTCAAATACAAAACTCAAGAGAGACATAAAAAGGTAAACAGGGGGAAAAACCCCCACAAACCTTATTAATCAATAAAGGCAAATTATTTGCATCTTTATATAGGATTATATCATCTTATGTGTGTTTTACATATATATATATATATATATATATATATATATGCATATATATACACACATCTATACACACATACATATATATGTCAATCTTGAGAATAGTACAGCTATTACAACAATTGAAAGGGATACACATAGACTGTGAATATCTGTATAAAATAACTGATATAAGGATAAAAACATAAATAAGAGATGTAAAGGGAAGGTTATGGGAGAAGAGGTTAGGAGGTAGTATAAAAGGGTAAATTACATCAAATGAAGAGGCACAAAAACACATTATAGTAGAGGAAAAGAAGGGAGGGAGAAGAGCAGTGTTTGAGTTTTACTGTCATCGGATATGGTTCGAGAAGGGAATAACATTTCCTGATAAGTATAGAAATCTAACTTGTCCTACAGGCAGTAGGAGGGGAAAGGGGGAAAAAAGTGATGGGAGTGGTCAGAAGGGAGGGAAGAAGTAGCAAGTGGAAAATGGTAAGATAAGGGAGGGTAAACTGAGGAAGGTGGAGGTGGAAACAAAACTTTGTTGAGGGGTGGAAGGGGAAAGGGAGAAATAAAAGCATAAACAGGGGGAAATAGGATGGAGAAGAAGACACAGATAGAAATCATAACTGTGAATGTGAATGGGATGAACTCTGCCATAAAACAGAAGAAGATAGCAGAATGGATTAAAACCATAATATTCTAATATGCTGTTTACAAGAAACACATTTGAAACAGGGGGATACACACAGGGTAAAGGCAAAAGGCTGGAATAAAATATATTGCTCTTCAGCTAAAGTAAAAAAAAAAAAAAGCAGGTGTAACAATCCTAATCTCAGACAAAGCAAAAGTAAAGACAGATTTAATTAAAAGAGAGAAGGAAGGACACTACATCCTGCTAAGAGGCACCATAAACAATGAAGCAACATCATTTTTTAACATATATGCACCAAGTGGTATGGCATGTAAATTCTTAGACGAGAGGTTAAGGGAGTTACAGGAAGAAATAGACAGCAAAACTATAATAATCGGAGACCTCAACCTCCCCCTCTCTGAACTTGATAAATGTAATGTCAAAATAAATAAGAAAGAAGTTAAGGAGGTGAACAGAATTTTAGAAAAGGCAGATATGATACATCTCCGGAGAAAACTGAATGGGGATAAAAAAGAATATATTTTCTTCTCAGCGGTACATGACACATACTCAAAAACTGACCATGTACTAGGGCATAAAAGCCTCACAATCCAGTGCAGGAAGACAGGAGTAGTCAAAGCATACTTTTCAGATCACGATGCAAGAAAAAGTATTTGTAATGAAGAACCATGGAAAAATAAGCTAAAAATTAATTGGAAACTAAATAATCTAATTGTAAAGAATGAGTGGGCCAAAGAACAAATCAGAGAAACAATTAATAATTTCCTTCAAGTGAATGACAATAATGAGAAAACATACCAAAACTTATGAGATGCAGCAAAAGCAGTTCTTAGGGGAAGTTTTATATCTTTATATGCTTACATGAATAAAATAGAGAAAAAGAGATCAGTTAATTGGGCATGCAACTGAAAAAGCTACAAAAAAAAAGAACAAATTGAAAATCCCTTATTAAATAGCCTAGCAGAAATACTGAAAATCAAAGGAGAGATTAATAAAATTGAAATCAAGAACACAATAAAATTAGTAAATAAAACCAATAGCTGGTTTTATGAAAAAAAAACAATAAAATTGATAAACCTTTGGTCAATTTGATTTAAAAAAAGAATGAAAAAAGTGAAATTGCCAGTATTAAAAATGAAAAGGGTGAATTCACTTCTAATGAAGAGGAAATCAAAACAATAATAAGGAATTACATTGCCCAATTGTGTGCCCATCAATTTGGCAACCTTAGGGATATGGATGAATATCTACAAAAACATAAACTGCCCAGATTAACAGAAGAGGAAGTAAAATTTCTAAATTACCCCATCTCAGAAAAAGAAATTGAACAAGCCATCCATGAACTCCCCAGGAAAAAATTTCCAGGGCCAGATGGTTTTACATGTGAATTTTATCAAACATTTAAGGAACAATTAATTCCTATACTTTGTATAATATTTGGGCAAATAGGTGAAGAAGGAGTCCTACCAAATTCTTTTTATGACACAAATATGGTACTAATACACAAACCAGGTAGAGTCAAAACAGAGAAAGAAAATTATAGACCCATTTCCCTAATTAATATTGATGCAAAAGTTTTAAATAAAATATTAGCAAAAAGATTGCTGCAACTTATCATGAGAATAATACACTATGGCTAGGTAGGATTTATTCCAGGAATGCAAGGCTGGTTCAATATTAGGAAAACTATTAGCATAATTGACCATATCAACAACAAAACTAGCAGAAACCATATGATAATCTCAATATATGCAGAAAAAGCCTTTGACAAAATACAACCACCACTATTAAAAACACTAGAAAGCAAAGGAATAAATGGAGACTTCCTTAAAATTATAAATAGCATCTACCTAAAACCATCAACAAGCATTATTTGTAGTGGGAATAAGCTAGATGCATTCTAAATAAGATCAGGGGTGAGACAAGGCTGTCCATTATCACCCGTACTATTCAATTTGGTACGAGAAACATTAGCTGCAGCAATAAGAGAAGAAAAAGAAATTGAAGGAATTAGAATAGGCAAAGAAGAAACTAAATTATCACTTTTTGCGGCTCATATGATGATTTACTTAGAGAATGCTAGAGAATCGAGTAAAAAAAAGCTACTTGAAATTATAAACAACTTTAGCAAAGTCGCAGGATATCAAAAAAACCACATAAATCCTTGGCATTCCTATACATTACTAACGAAGTCCAACAGCAAGAGATAGAAAGAGATATTGCATTCAAAGTTACTGTAGAAACTATAAAATATTTGGGAGTCTATGTGCCGAGACAAACCCAGAGAGTATATGAACATAACTATGATACAGTTCTCACGTGAATAAAGTCAGATCTAAATAAATGGAAAAATATCAGTTGATCATGGTTAGTCTGAGCTAATATAATACAAATGACAATTTTACCTAAATTAATCTATCTATTCAGTGCCATACCAATCGAACTACCAAAATAATAACAAAATTCATCTGGAAGAACAAGAGGTCTAAAATATCTAGGATATTAATGAAAAGAAATGCTAGGGAAGGTGGCCTAGCCATACCAGATATTAAACTGTAGTATAAAGCAGCAGTCATCAAAACTACCTGGTACTGTCTAAGAAACAGAGTCGTGGATCAGAGGAATGGGATAGATACACAAGGTGGAGAAGTCAATGACTATAGCAATCTATTCTTTGATAAACCCAAAGAATCTAGCTCCTGGGCTAAGAATTCACTATTTCACAAAAACTGCCAGAAAAATTGGAAAATAACAGGGCAGAAACTGGGCATAGACCAATATCTTACACCATATACCAAAATAAAGTCAAAGTGGGTTCATGGATTAGGAAGAAAGGCTGATACTATAAGCAATTTGGGAGACAAAGTAAAGTTTACCTATCAGATTTATGGAAAAGAAAAGAATTCATGAGACAAGAAGAGATAGCATTACAAAATGCAAAATGGATAATTTTGATTATGTTAAAGTGAAATGTTTTTGTATAAAAAATGCAAATGTAACAAATATTAGGAGGGAAGCAGAAAATTGGGAGAAAATGTTTATAACCAGTGTCTCTGATAAAGGCCTCATATCTAAAATATACAGGGAATTGAGCCAAATATGTATGAATACATGTCATTCCCCAATGAGAAATGGTCAAAGGGTATGAACAGACAGTTTTCAGAGGAAGAAATTAAAGATATGTATAGGCATTTGAAAAAATGCTCTAAATCACTACTGATTAGAGAAATGCAAATCAAAACAACTCTTAGGTACCACATCTCTCCTGTAAGATTGGCTAAAATGACAAAACAGGAAAATGATAAATGCTGGAGAGGATGGGGGAAAATTGGAACATTGTTACATTGCTGCTGGAGTTGTGAACTGATCCAGCCATTCTGGAGAACAATTTAGAACTATGCTCAAATGGCTATAAAAATGTTCATACCCTTTAACCAAGCATTTTATCTGGGAAGATTCACACAAACTGATGCAAAGTAAAATGAGCCCCCTCCCCATAAACCATGAGAATTTACAACCCTATGCACTCAAAGAATTTCCATTGTAGGGGAAGATAGCATGGGATAATGAAAATAGCACTTTGCCTTGTAGAAAAATGACCTGGATTTGAATCTCAGACTTCTCACTTACTGTCTGCTTGACCTTGGAATATTTAATCACCTCTCTGATTATTTTTCCTCATCTATAAATTAAAGGAGTTGGAAAAAAGGAGTGACATTTTCTGTTATGAATGACTGACTCCTGATTTAAATCTCATAATCCTGGGACTGAGGTATCATGACAGTCTTGTAGAGAAAGGTTCAGGGGACTGGCAGGTTTTATATAATCCCTTCATTCCCATTCTGTTTCCCCTTAAAATGTTTTCCCTTTGGTTAAATTTAAGGGTTAGGCTAGATGATATCTGGTAATGTCTATTAATATATGAGAGATCTCATCTAAGTACTTGAAGGAATCAGGGTGTTTAGCTTGGAGAAAATAAAATTTAAGGGGGATATGATAGCTGCCCTCAATTATTTGAATGACTATTATATTGGAAATGGGATTGGATTGCTTCTATTTGTTATAGAACTAGAATCAATGATAGAACTAGGAATTTGAAAAGAGACAAATTCAGCTTTGATATATCCTTCTAACAAAGAGAACTTTGAAGATACTTTAGCATAGATATATAAATAGACAGAAAGACATACAGATAGATAGATAGATAGATGATAGATAGATAGATAGATGATAGATAGATAGATAGATAGATAGATAGATAGATAGATTAAGCATTTACTATGTGGTAAGTATTGTACTAAGCACTAGAAAAATAAATATAATTTGAGAAAAGACAAACCCTACCTTTGAGGAGGCGAGTAGCTAGGTAGCACAGTGGAAATAGTGATATGTTTGCAGTCATGAAGACCTGAATTCAAATCTGGCCTCAGACAGTTATTAACTGTGTGACCTTGGGCAAGTCACTTAATTCCACTTGTCTACGTTTCCTCTAAGCAGGGAAAGAAAATAATAAACTTTTCTAGTATCTTTGCCAAGAAAATCGAAGTGGGGTCATAACAAGTTGGACGCGATTTGAAGAATTGAAAAACATCAAAACCCATGGACATATGCAAGATAATGAGGGGAAGATAACAAATAAAAGAGTCCTGAGAAATAGGGAAGTGTAGCTGTGAAGGGAAAGATTTAAAAATCTGAAGACTGAGGAGTGGGGCTCAGAGAAGATTGAGCAGGGGCAACTTGAATGCCTCTTATAGTGGTAGTTCTAGTTAGGAACTTGCAAGGTAGAAGAGAGGCCTTCAAGAGGAAAAGAAATCCCTATGGCAAAAAAAAAAAAAAACAACAAAACTGCTGGATTGGAAGTGGAAAAGGCCAGAATCAGGAGTGGATTTGGAAAAGAAGCCAGCATGTATGGCGTAAGCACTCCCTACAATAGTGGTTGGTACTTCGGAAAGTACCATGTCACTTACCACTAAAGGTCTTCAAGAAATTACTAGCTGATTATTCCTGATATAGATGTGATTCTTGTCCAGTTTTGTGTTTGTCTATATGGCTTCTTTCTTTCCTTCCCACTACCCATTAGATATTATTCTCTAGTCTTAACCAGACCAAACCAAGTCAAACCAAACATAAAACAGAACAAAACAGAGCTATTTGACTTCTGAAGAATAGCTCATGACCACTAGGCTGACTACTTGGTTATGAAAACACTGATCAGAGCAAACCATAAACAAAAGCACTAATTTTATGTAGTATTTAGTCCTAGGAAAGCTCATAGAATTTCTGCAATGACAGAATCATTGCAAAGTCACAGGAAAGTGGAGAAAGGACCATAGTAATCAAAAAGATTTCATACCAACTATAAACAACTGTTGGAATTCTAAATGTCCATTTCTTGTTCAGTGGTCAGTAAATAGACTGACAACTGAAGGAGATGGTTGATATTTATATTTTCATTGCAAATGAAACTGTAAGATAAAAAAATACAGTTAATGTGAGGGTGTTTGAAAGATTAAAATGCGTGTCCCTCACTGCATAAAATTTTACTTTTGACAGCCCAGAATTTGATGCTCTGATTGTACATTATCCAATTGATTACTTGGAGTGAAAATATGCCTTCACCAATACTGAGTTTCTTTGGAGATTTTTTTTACCTTATTAGAATTCCTAATTGAATGCCAGTTATGGAGTAAGAGGTAGAAGATTCCAATATGCTCTCAGTCTACCTGTGAAATTATAGATTATACTAGAGAAGCTCAATTTTCTTTTATTTTAACATATTTAAAATTTTGATTTGCATATTTTCTCTGTCCCTCCAGCTTTTCCCCATCCATTGAGAAGGCAAGCCATATAATACCTATTATGCATTTGAAGTCATGCAAAACATATTTCCATGTCAGTCATCTTGCCTTCCACCACAGCAAGAAACAGAAAATGGGGACAAAACAAACATGCTTCATTCGGCATTCAGAGTTCATCAGTTCTCTCTTTGAAGGTGGCTACCATGTTTTTTTTAATTGTGAATCTCTTAGAATTATCTTGGATCATCACATTGATCAGAGTACCTAAATCTTTTACAGTTGAACATTGTTACCATAGTTCTATCATTGTGGAAAATTTTCTACTTGTTCTGCTCTCTTCACTTTCCATCAATTCATTTAATTTTACTTTTTTTTTGAAATTAGACCCTTCATAATTGCTTATTGCTCAATAAAATTCCATCAAAATCACATATCACAAACTTATTTAGCTATTCCCAACAGAAGTTCAATTTTATAGGTGGTTTTTGTCTGAAGTCTTGAAGCTTGAATTCCTGTTACCTTTTGTACTCGTTAAGGATTTTCATATGCATAGACTGATTTTGGAAAGCTCTTTTGCTTTATTGAAATTTCCATATTTCCTGTTGTGTGTCAAGTTCATAATAACAAAACCAAAAAATGAAATTTAAAAGTGCTTTGAAGAATATTAGAATGATTATTAGAATAAGGGAACCTACAAGGATGCGAGAAAACCATGAAAAACAAGTCAATGACTTGCTAAAGGAGACCCAAAAAAATACTGAAAAATACACTGAAGAAAACAACACCTTAAAAAACAGACTAACTCAAATGGCAAAAGAGCTCCAAAAAGCCAATGAGGAGAAGAATGCCCTGAAAGGCAGAATTAGCCAAATGGAAAAGGAGGTCCAAAAGACCACTGAAGAAAATACTACTTTAAAAATTAGATTGGAGCAAGGGGAAGCTAGTGACTTTATGAGAAATCAGGATATTATAAAACAGAACCAGAGGAATGAAAAAATGGAAGACAATGTGAAATATCTCATTGGAAAAACCACTGACCTGGAAAATAGATCCAGGAGAGATAATTTAAAAATTATTGGACTACCTGAAAGCCATGATCAAAAAAAGAGCCTAAATACCATCTTTCAAGAAATTATCAAGGAGAACTGCCCTGATATTCTAGAGCCACAGGGCAAAATAGAAATTAAAAGAATCCATCGATCGCCTCCTCAAATAGATCCCAAAAAGAAATCTCCTAGGAATATTGTTGCCAAATTCCAGAGCTCCCAGATCAAGGAGAAAATACTGCAAGCAGCTAGAAAGAAACAATTTGAGTATTGTGGAAACCCAATCAGAATAACCCAAGATCTGGCAGCTTCTACATTAAGAGATCGAAGGGCTTGGAATGCGATATTCCGGAGGTCAATGGAGCTAGGATTAAAACCTAGAATCACCTACCCAGCAAAACTGAGTATCATGTTCCAAGGCAAAATATGGATTTTCAATAAAATAGAGGACTTTCAAGCACTCTCAGTGAAAAGACCAAAACTGAATAGAAAATTTGACTTTCAAACACAAGAATCAAGAGAAGCATGAAAAGGTAATCAAGAAACAGAAATTGCAAGGGACTTACTAAAGTTGAACTGTTTTGTTTACATTCCTACATGGAAAGATGATGTGTATGATTCATGAGACCTCAGTATTAGGGTAGTTGAAGGGAATATGCATATATATATATATATATATATATATATATATATGTTTATGTATATATATATATATATAAGTGAATGTGTATGTATGTATATATCTATGTGTATATGTATGTATGTGTATGTGTATATATATATATGTGTTTTTATATATGTGTATATATATATATATATATATATATATATATATATATATATATATATGTAAAAGAGAGAGAGCAGACACAGGATGAGTTGAAGATGGAGGGAAGATATCTAAAAGAAATAAAATGAAATTAACGGATGAGAGAGCAACATACTGAGAGAGGGAGATAGGGAGAGATAGAATGGGGTGGATTATCTCACATAAAAGTGGCAAGAGGAAGCAGTTCTGTGGGAGGAGGGGAGAGGGCAGGTGAGGGGGGAATGAGTGAACCTTGCTCCCATCAGATCTGGCCTGAGGGGGAATACCATACAAACTCAGTTGGGTATCTTACCCCACAGGAAAGAAGAGGGAGGAAGATAAAAAAAAATAAAAGGGGGGGAACGATGGAGGGGAGGGCAGATGGGGGTGGAGGTAATCAAAACAAACACTTTGGAAAGGGGACAGGGTCAAGAGAGAAAATTCAATAAAGCGGGATGGGTTGGGAAGGAGCAAAATGTAGTTTGCCTTTCACAACATGAGTATTGTGGAAGGGTTATACATAATAATACATGTGTGGCCTAGGTTGAATTGCTCGACTTCTTCGGGAGGGTGGGTGGGAAAGGAAGAGGGGAGAGAATTTGGAACTCAAAGTTTTAAAATCAGATGTTCAAAAACAAAAAAAATTTTTGCATGCAACTAAAAAATAAGATACACAGGCAATGGGGCGTAGACATTTATCTTGCCCTACAAGAAAGGAAGGGAAAAGGGGATGAGAGGGGAGGGGGGTGATAGAGGGGAGGGCTGACTGGGGAACAGGGCAACCAGAATATAAGCCATCTTGGAGTGGGGGGGAGGGTAGAAATGGGGAGAAAATTTGTAATTCAAACTGTTGTGAAAATCAATGCTGAAAACGAAATATGTTAAATAAATAAATTTAAATTAAAAAAAAAAGAATAAGGGAACCTACAAAGTAAGTTCTGAAGGGCCCAAAATATCATTTAGAAGAGGCATTCCAAAGTTTTAGGAAAGGATATCTACTTTACATTCACACAAAAACTTTAGGACACAGGGAATGTACAGAGTAGGAAGAAGTGAATCTTGACAATAAGGATATATTTCTTCAGGAAGAAGTGATTTTCTATAAATCACATTTTTTGATCCTTCCATCACAAGGAAATGCTTTCTCATGACTGGAACTGAAAAATGTTTTAAAAAATTGACGGTCCTTGATTGCAAGTGGGTAAATATAACCACTTGTATCTGTCACCTGAGGATTCTGTAAGGTTTCATAAAGAAAATATACAGCAAACAATTTATAGGAACATGTACTAGGATTTTTTTAAGGGGCGAATGAACAATGTGAGAAGGAAACATAGGAAATAAGACTAGAGTGCTAAGTGAAGGTCTTCCATATTCATACAGATCACCATTCAAATAGTAATTTGAGAATGTTGAAGATAATCACTTAAATATCAAAAAAGCACAATGCCATTGAGAGTCCCCTTGTTGGCCAAAAATCCCTGCAATGGGTATTTTCAGGTGAGCTTAATGGAGCCCCTGCTATTCTAGTCTCTATTGATAGAATGATTCAACCTCTCTGAGGACAATGTCCCTGCTAAATTTTTCTGTATACAGTTGCTATTATGTAGGAACTTAGCATCATATAATATTTTAAAACATTCCGGTGTCATAATAATACCTTAGTCCTTAAATTCTTATTTCCTACAGGGAAAAATATTCTATTCATGCAAAAAGAAAAAAAAATAAGAATTCCTAGGCAGTTAGGGATATTAATAGTTTCAAAATCTACAAGAGCAATGGTTAGAAATTGAAAAAATGTAAATTGTTGTTTTCTAATGATTAGAGCCATCCAAAAACCCAAGGGGCTAACAAGGTAATGAATGGGTTTTGACTTCCTGGAGGTTTCCAAGCAAAGATCAGATGAAAACCTGTTGTATAATGTGGAGAAGATTATTTTGGAGAGTATAAGTTTAACCTTATAAGAAATGAAATTAAAATGGTCATTTCAATCTAGTTAGGATTTTCAACATCAGTTTCCTAAATACAACAGTCCAAAAAAAAATCAATCAATAAAATTTTGCAGGGTGTTTCCACATAGCATCACTGATGCAACATTGCTTAGTACAGATACGATTGTCATAGGCTTTTGACTAATAACTTATAAATATTTAATGATATTTAAAAGGCTGACTGGGCTCTATATCTTTGGCTCCTTCCTAAGAATCTACAGTTTTCAGTGATCTTGAGTCTGGACCAAAAATGCTATTGAAGCTATCCTCCCTTTGTACTGCTTTAGATGTTTGTTCTTTAATGCTTAAATTATGAGGTACAGTCTGTAATATAGGGAAGATAGTCATTGGGTCATAATTGGAGACCATCTGTTCCAAACATTTTACTTCACAGATAAGGAAATTGAGGCCCACAGTGTCTGATATTTCTAAAATCACAGTGGTAGGATATGATAGAAGAAATGATTTGAACCCACTTTCTTTGATATAAAAATCATTTGTTCTTTCTATTGAAACATGATATCTCTGATTTTTATTACAAAATATAACTGTCCAATATTATTTTCCCCCTACAATATTTTGTTGATTTTGTAGTGTAGAACTCCTAACCCAAAAAGCCCCTTTATGTGTTATAACCTTAAAATATGATACCTCAAAAGTAAACCTAATATCATTGTGAGCCAACTTTTGATTTAGGCTTCCAAACTATTTGTAATTTAACTAACTTCAAATTTAACTAACTTCAAACCAGCTCTGAAGCTTTCTCATCAACAACCTCAAATGCATATCAATATGCCCAGTGAGAAAGCCCAGTTCTCAAAGGCATACAGTAGATAAGAAATATTTATCTTCGGTCAATAACTGCTGGCCCTTCCAAACCCAAGGAACACAAAACTCATAAACCATAAGATGAAAGTCTGAAGCACTAGCTACTTCAGAGCCCAACTTCCCTGGAGAGATGAACATTGCAATGAGCTATTATCCAGAAGCCTCTATTGGGTCAAAGGCAAGGATTTGAGATAATTCTAAATGTCTTAGATTAATTGAAGATGAGGAAAAAGGAAGGGGAGAGAAGCCTAGCTCATTCTAACAGACAGCATCTTCTTATTCTATGACTGATATAGGTGAAGCTAAATGCTTTAATATTCCTCAAAAGTAATATTTATGTCATGAGACAGCTTGTTTACCTGTCATCCATGTGGAGTTAAAACACTAATCTGATCATTTGGCCTAATCTAGTCAGCATCATGGGTAACAGTTCAGTCTGCTGTGTCTTTGTTGTTGATATATGTCTTTACGCCAACTCTTTATCACACACTTCTTCATAACAATACTACATTTCAAGTTCGATGCTAGGGATCCTCTTTCCTCTGTGTTGTTATTCAGTTGTTGTCATGTCTAACTCTTAGTGACCCCATTTGGGAATTTTTTGGAAAAGATACTGGAATGGTTTGCCATTTCCTTCTCCAGCTCATTTTAGAGACAGGGAAAATAAGGAAAATAGGGTTAAGTGACTTGCATAAGATCACATAGTTAGCAGGAGTCTGAGGCTGAATTTGACCTCAGGAATATGAGCCTTCCTGACTCTAGGCCTGGTGCTTTATCTACTATGCCATGTAGCTGCCCTTGTCTCCTTCCTCACTCTGCCTCAAAAAGCATCAGCTTCCTTCAAATTAAAACTCAGGTATCATCTTCTTTGGTAGACTTTTTTGTTCTCCCCATGTGTCAATAGCACCCTCGCCCCGGAAAATGCCTCTGCACCTACCCCCTCACCCCTTACAACTGAACAATTCCTTTTTGGAATTCCTCAAGTCACATCTTTTCTTCTTCAATCTGTTCCTATGTGAATGCTATTTTAATCCTAATCCTATATTAACTTTTTACCAAGCCCAGTAGTATTCTCACCTTAGTAGACTCCTTAACCCCAGAATGCCCTTTCTCTAGTTAATGAGTTCCTCTTTGTAACCTCCAATTGAGGAAGTGCCCAAACAAGTCATACATACTCATTCATTTCTCTTCCAGCTACACTGGCAGCAAATCTCTACTTCCTTTTTTCCTGCATTTCTCCATCCTCTGATGTATCACTTTTTATCAATCAAATGTAAACTCCATGAAGGTAAGGATTGTCTTCCTTTGTGTTTATATTTCTATTCTCAGAGTTTAGAGCAGTGCTGGAAACAAAGTAAACATTTAATAAATATTCATTCTATCATCTATCTATCTATCTGTCATCTATCATCTATTGAACTATCTTCTATTGAACTTCATGTTTTATAAAATACATTGGGTGTTGATTAATTTATTGGATCTCACCAACAATGCTAAATTAGGTAAGGATTGGATTAGAACTGTAATTTGATTAACTCTGGAAAATCCCAGTTGAGAAATCTTCCTCTACTAAAGAAGATCAGTACCTTCTCTACAACTAAGAGTCTTAGAGAGCTGTCTAATGCACTGAGAGATTTAATGACTTCCCAAAAGTCACACATCCAGTATGTGTCAGAGGTGGACCTGAGCCTACATTTTCCTGGCTTTAAGGCCAACTCATTATACTCTATTTTATACCAGATTTTAAGTAACATTGCTATTATCATTACCTTTTTACAGAAGAAGAAACTGTAACAGAGGAAGTTTTGCATGGGGTCACCTAGCTAATGAGTGGCAGAGATAATAATTGTCTTCTAACACAAAGTCCAGAAGTTTCTTCACTACATGATGACTACAGTGCTGACAGCATTTACGAGGAGCCTATTTCCTTATTTTTTAACATGTATTACATTTGAATATGATGGCTAAAAATGTCATCTAGTTTAGGTACATAAATAATTTTGTGTTAAATTGAATCCCATCAAACGCTGAATTGTCATATTACTTTCAAATGCTGTAGTTTAGAACAAAGTCCATTTTTTTCTCAATTCATTCATTTTAATTCTCAGAGTCTAGGCTTTACTTTCCAGGGAGAGAGTAAAAAGGAGATCTACCATCTGGTTTCAGAGAATTACATAAAATACTTTATCACTTCATTTTCATGTCTCTGAGTTGTAGGTGGGATTAGATGGTGAAGTCCTGAAATGCCACACAAAGGCCATTCACACAGTAACATTTCTCTCACAGTTTGAATCAGAAAGTGTATGTAATCTCTCACAACCCTCTTCTTGAAATACTGGTGACAACATTTCCTTAAAAACACTTTAAAAATTTAGTGTTTGAGGGAAGGTTTTGTGTTTTTTTTTCTTTTCCAAGATTTCTCTGGAGACATAACTCTTTAAATACAGAAATTCATAGACATTTGTCTGGAGTTCCTTGAATTTTTAAATCATTCTTATATATATTAGTTGTCATCAGAGATATGAATGATTAGGAAACAAAGGTGGTCTGGTCACATAGTGAAAGAGAGGATAATTGCAGCCCCAATTGCCATCTAAATAGTAATAATTTGAGGAAAATTATATGCATACATTAATATAATCACACAAAAACTTAGAGCATTAGCATGTCCTCTACACATTCTCTGACAAATTTATGAGAAGATTTTTGCTGAATTCACACAAGCCAGGAAGGTATGCATCACCTGTTACCTTTATCATCGGAAGGAGAGTATTCACCAAAGAAATCACAGATCCATCATGTAAGCTCCTTGGGACTACAGATTGTGTTCTTCACTGTATATATATCACACTGTCTATCAAATAATAGTTGTTTAATAAGTTCTTGTTGACTGATTGGTTATTCAAGTATTAGAGATGAGGTTTTAATGACCATTTGAGCAAGGGATATAGCAAAGCTGTGTCTCTCACATCCTCAGTAGGTCTTCATACTTAAGTTGTATGTGTTGGTCTTTTACCCATAAGCACTAATATGATTTATCAGCCTAGTTCCTCCAATGTACCAGGTTCTAATAAAAGTGTGTTGATAGATTATTTGATAGAAGTGAAAGGGTAGGGGTTAGTTGAGTCACTCTACTTCTACTAAAGGTTACTAATCAGTAAGGTCTAAACACTACTACTAAATCAATCAATCAACCAACCAAGGACATTAGACTATGTGCAAGAAGGCCTTGAAAGTCATTGGTTGGACTGGATTAACCCTTCATAGGATGTGTGTTGATGTCAACTCAGACCTACTCTGTGGAGCTTCTATAAAATAGTAAACTGGTTTGGATCCCAGGTGCCCAAGATCTGGAAACATTGAGGAGAGTGTTTAACCAACCCCCTGAGAAGAAATACTGTTAGGAGGGAGAAAGCATATACACCCCCACCTTTATCAGAGGAGAACCCTCAGAAAATAAGAAGATTTGGACAGCTTATTGGTGCCCTAATTGCATTCTTATAAAAATAGCATCCAGTGGCAATGCTTGCATCAGAAGTCATAAATTGCACGATGATGAAGGCAGATGTAGGATGCTAAAATGAGCCCATTAGAAGGCTATACCATGCCTAAGGGAATACCATGAGACTTCATGGGTGGGTTGGAAGACTTCAATTATCCAGGAATTGGGCACTACCATCTTTCACACATATGTTTTAAGAGTGATCCTACTTTCTTCTGTTTTTATTTTCAGGTACTTGTGGAAGCCTCAGTCACAGACTTTTTGTGGGGTTTGGATGTGACTGCAAGAATCTGTAGCATGTGCAATAGACATAATATGGTAAAACCATCTCAGCAGATGGGCTAAATCATATGGATGGTAACTCACAGATCTCAGACCTGTTGGGGAGTTAGGGGAATGTCTACCCCAAGTATTTAAAGACTTTCCCCAGCATAATGTAAGGATGGGAACAATCTGGTCCAACAACTATGAAGGCAATTGAAGCAGTGATAGTTGAGTACTCAAAGCTTGGTCAGACATCAAAGCCACCAACTTCATCCACTTCATTCTTGGCCATCTCCAGTCATCTTGATTTTTGTTTCGCCACTGGACTTCAAAAACTCAGGAAAAGATATGATGACCTTGTGCAACTCTGCCTCACTTAATCCAATTCACCTACAAGTCAAGACATTACCCTGTAATGTCATTGCTCCTCTTCAAAAATGAAGGATGAACATCAGCATTTTACTATATCACGTTACTAAATACTCCTTTATTCAATCTAATTAAGGCTGATTGACTGGCACAAACTAATAACCATTTTGGGGAGCAAACTGATGAGACTTCAGAGCCATACCATTAGAAAGACAACCCCAAGTCTTAAAGAATGGCCCTAGAATACTGAGGAGAGCTTTAACATCCACAAACTGGGGAGTCAGGCTTTTTAGTGACAGTGGGGTGCGAAGATTACTTTCAGAACATCTACTAAACAAATATATTACCTTTTTAATCTACATTATGTCTCACATATTTTTTAAAAAGCCTTTTAGCAAGCAATTTTACCTAGCAAGTAAATAGTAACAAGAGGGTCAGAGTGGCCAGGAATCACCTAGTCAGTGACCCAATACCTTCTAAATTTGGCAAAATTTTTTATGTCTTGTCCAATTCTTTTTGTATAGGACACATTCATTTGTTTTGCTCTTACCATGATTTTGGAATGAAACTCTAAGATTACTCCTTTACTACTAACTCAAAGATATAAAATGTTTCAAATAAGAAGATTCAAGAAAACAAGATTCCTCTTGGAATCAGGGTGACACACAAGCCCACTGGATATAATTCAATATTCCAAATATTAGACAATCCTCCTTATGATTTGTTTTCATATCCCTTTTGTTAATTTGTCTGCATATTACACTTAATTTAAATCTATCATGTGCAAGTGAATGAAAAGCAATTCTGAGCACTTATTTGAACCACTGTGGCTAACTTGCCCATTTTATAATTGAGGAATTAGATGTGAAGAGAAGTTGTGACTGGCTCAAGTTCACATGGATGGTAAGTGTCTGGACATTTGGACGTAAGTTCTCTTGACTCTATGCTCAATATCCTATCTCCCAAGCAGTCTGCCTTGAACATAAATGCAACTCAGACACCATCAGGTTCAGAGAATGAAGGTATTGAAAAACTGTGTGTAGAACATGAGAAGATTTTCTAAAATAATTGTATGTTTACCTATTTTCTTGGGTGGTTCTATCTGTCTACCTATCTGTCAATTTATCATTAAATATTCTAAGGATTCAAAGAAAGGCATAGCAAACAGCACAATAAAACAATACAAAGAAACTCAAAATAACAGTAACAACAATAGAATTCACTGCCCAAATGTATAGACAACATGCAAACTATTATATAACAATCAAGATATATTTAAGATAAATTAGGGATAGCATTTGAGAAAACAAATTAAGATTAAGGACAACTGGAAAGACTTCTTTCAGTCCAGAGGACTTTAACTGTAACTTGAAAGTACCCAGGAAAGTCAGTAGCTGGAGATGAAGAGGGATGGCATTCTGGCCATAGGAGGCCACCTATGAAAATGCTCAGACAGGTCACCACTCAAGTCCATCCTACACACTACTGACAAAATTAATTTCCTCAAGCACAGAACTGACCATTGACTTACCAAGTCAGCCAACTGCAGAAAGATTCTTATTTTCTCTACTATAAACTATAAACCTCTTTAGCTTTAAAAATACTAACCAAGCTTTGCTCAAGATATCTTTCTAGCCTGATCAGCCATTACTCCCCATTCTACACAGGGAGATTCAGTCAAGCTGTCCTTCTCTCTCTTCCTAAACATCTATTGTCTATTTTTTTTTACTGTGTCATTACAGGAAATATTCTCCATTTCAAAAATGTGCTCTCTCTCTCTCTCTCTCTCTCTCTCTCTCTCTCTCTCTCTCTCTCTCTCTCTCTCTCTCTCTCTTTCCCTCTCTCTCTCTCTCTCCCTCTCTACCTCTGTGCATGTGTGTCTGTGTCTGTGTGTGTGTGTGTGTGTGTGAAATTAATATTAAAAATTTGAATGGGAAAAAGTCTTCCATAAGATTGGGTCTTCAACTACAAAAAAGCAAAAATTATCATTATGACAGTTTGGTATATGCTTTTTTGGGAAGTCATTAGGCCTATGAAATTTTACTTCTTTTCATTCACAATTTGCCAAGGCTGTTACTTCTCTTTTCCCCTCACCTTATAATGATTCCATAATCAACAGGCTGAAGGAATGAGAGTATTTGCTATAGCCACATGTCAGAGCAAACAATCTCTGAACAATAAAAAAAGAAAGAAATCCATATTTGTAATTTAGTTGTTTTATTGAATAATTCTTATCACTTGTTATCTCCTGCTTCTAATACATTTGGGCTTGTTCCAGCATTTATATAAGGTATGACAAATGGTAAAGTCATTTAACCTCACTGATACTCTTCGTCCTCATTTTTGATAAGGGATATTTATGATTATTTGGCCCAAGTAAGAGAATTGCTGTGGTGGGGGAGTTTAAATTACTTTGTGGATGTGGGTATGTATATTATTATTTATTTTAAAATATATTTTTCCTTTGTGTAGTATCATATGTTACATTTTATTTTGTTATATCATATGTTATATTTTGTATTATATTACCTTATGCACTATATAATGATTCAATATTATATTCTGATGAACTATTTAACTTTATATATGCTATGTCACTATAGTTAGTATGTTCCTTTAGTATGTATTACATAATCTATACTATATCATGTTGTTTTGTTATATTGTATCATACCCTATTACATGACATGACATTAATCATGTCTCAGTGTGTTGTTGTTATGATATATTATATGTAGATTGTCCCAAATATCTTAGTGCAGAACTGAATCAATATCCAGATATTCAGATCACCCTATATGATTCTTGTGATTTGATAAATGTAGGAAAATTCAGCAACTTGAAGGCCACTGAATCAAAGCTCATTTTGTAAATTTGAGTTAAGAAGAAGCTGTGACTGACCCAAGTTCACATGGACGATAAGGGTCTGGAGATCTTAAACTGTATCCTCTTGACTTCAAGTTCAATGTTCTACTCTGCAAGCAGTCTACTTTGAATATAAGTGCAAATTAGGAACCATCAGGTTCAGGGTATTGAGAAATTAGGTAATAATATGTTTAGAAAGACAAGATTCTCTAAAATAATTAAATGTATACTTATATTCTTGGAAAATTCTATCTACTATCTATCTATTCAGCTATCTATATTTTTTGCTATCATTTACGTGTCTTCCTATTTATCCATCTATCTCCCAACTATCTACTAACTATAATGAGGTCAGGATATATTAGGAGTATTATATAGGTGGTTTTCTATGATTCTCCCTTCTGCACTATCATAAAAGTTCATATTATACACTGATGTTTTTTAGGTGGTTGTGTAAATTATGAATAAGGGAACCTCATAGTTTTTGAAAAAAGAAAATTTGCATGTGAACCAAAAGGGCAATGGTCAGACATATGGTGGGCATAAAAAGGTTGTTGCATATTGTCCATAAGAATGTATGAAGAAATATTGTAAAAGCCAGTGGAAAAATGTTTGACCATAAAAGGAAATTGCCTTGTCATGTAGCAAGATAACAATTGTACAATCTGAGGGATGTACTCATATTAAGGAAATATAAAAAGAGCCATGATAACTGGTAGGGGTAGATATTATTCTGTCCTTTCATATCTTGCATGATATTTAATAACACTAGCCAATAATATGTGTTTAATATAGGGATTTAATTTAATTGAATTGATTTAATTGTATATCATTTAGTTGATGATTTTGATGGTTGTTTTGATGTTTGGAACTGCCTTATGCTGACTAATTTTATTCCAATATAAGTTTTGAGTTTTCTGCTTTGTGGTAATTAAAATCATTATTTTTCCATGTGTCCGTGTGAATGGCCAGGAGAGAATCTTCTGGAGCTAATTATCATGCACTAGGCTTAAATGAATAAAGGTAGAGCCTAAAGGTCTTTTCCACTAGAAAGTCAGCAGATTCTTTGTAGCCAGAATGCTTCTGGCATCGAGAATAATACTTTTTTTTTTATTTATCAGAAACATAATTTATTTGTATAAAATTAACAAAAGCCAGCTGGGCAGCATATTACTTCTCTTCCTGAATGGACATCTGGGCAACAGCCTTCTGTGCTTCATCTGCAGCATCGTCGGAGGCCGGTGGATGCCATCTGATGATACATTCGACCAGTTCTTTGGCTCTAAGTCTGCAGTGCTTGCTTCCGAAAACTTGCACCTCTGCTTTTTCGGACTTTTCACTGTCTTCCTTTTGAGTGAACAGATCTATTTTAATCTGAGCTCCCGAAAGGGTCTCCATGGCTCGAATCCTCGATCCTTTCAGCCCTATAAGGGCCCCCACGAGCCGAGCCTCGACCAGGAACTGCAGAGGGCCTTTTTCTTGGGGCTTGGGTCTCGGTCTCCGAGGACGGGTCTGGTTATAATCTTCTCGAACAAGCTGGTTACTGCTCATGGTGTCCTCGGGACGCAGGTGAAGCCAGCCAAGAAGCCAAGAAAAAAGACTGAGCTTCGAGAATAATACTTCTAAGAAGCTGAAGAGAAGGAAGTCAAACAAAATGTTCCTTGTGAAAGGAAGGGGCAAAAGATATATATTTTCCATTGAATCTTAGTAGTCTAACTGTATGGAACTTTAAAGCTTTGTTTCTCATTTAATCTCGGTTTTACAGAACAGGTCCAGATTCCTGATAACTGTAGCAAATTCAAAATAGCTTGTTCTAATCATGTAGTTATAACCTAGAAGACAAAAGTAATAGTAAACTCTAACCTTAGATGAAAAGTTAGATAAGTTAAAAACCAGAAAAAGTTAATCTGTGTTCATTGACATGACTTTCAAAAACCAAATCGGAAATTATCTAAGGCCAACTCTCTGTAGCTAACCTTGCCCTCTTCAAAAGAACTATTTATTTAATTTTGAATTGGGGCTGCCTTTAGTTCTCAATTAAAATTTTACATCAATTATCATCATCACAATGTATTGAAAATATCAAAAGGACAGTGAGGTGACAATATATTTACAAAAGTCCATGGACAAACTGGACAATGTCCAGATTCAGAGGACCATGTAATGAAAGATCAAGAATGCATACAAAAGTAGAATTGTTTGAAAGTACTGGGAGATGTTCTTTTTGGAGGTGAGAAAATTGGGGGTGAGAGTATATGATTTCTTTCTCTGTCTCTCCCTCTCTTTCTCTCTCCCTCTCTATTTTCTCTCCACAAATACACATAAGTATGTACATATATAAACATGTATGTGCAGATATGTGCATATACATATATAAACACATGATGGCCACTTTGTAGATGGATTTGGTGTATTGTCTCTGGATCAAGAGGTCAAAATTGGTATCAAAGCAATGCATGGAAATCAAAAGACATAACTTTGGGTTGTATGTAAGGAACATGTTTGGAACACTGAGAGTTGTCCAACAGTGGAACGAACTCTTTTGCAGGCAGTAGGTTCCACCAAGGTGGATATCATCACAAAAATGTAAATTTCCAATTTCTGAGTTTTTCATGCACAGGTTGGAGTAGGTAGCCATTGATAGCCCTTCTAACAAGCCACAATTCTGTGATTCTCTTAAATTATTTTTCTTTCTCTCTGCCACATTTATTAAAGAAAGAATTTTATACTCTTCAGTTCATTTGAACACAAATATTTTGTTGAGCCCATACAAAGTACAAGATAAGGTACCAGGAACTGGATGCAATGACATATGTGTATTTAAGTCTGTGTGTATATGTGTGCATATATGTGTGTGTCTATCCATACAGCTGTATTTCTATTAATATTATAGTCAGAGTTGTAACAGTAAAGAGTAGATAGAATAAAATTAATAGAATTCTAGATAAAGATAGATATAGATGTATACATGTATATGTATATAAATACACAATACATATATTGCACAATGCATACATGTATGCATATGCAAACACATATTGTGAATATATGTGCCCAAGTCTATTGACACACGTACATATGCATAAATGGGCAAACGCAAATTATGTTTCAGTGATTGCTAGACTTGGTAATAGAAGACACTGGAGAAAATCCTTGCTCTAACATTCAACACCTCAATGACCTTAGTGACTGACTTCTTCTCTCTAGAGTCTGTTTATTCATCTATAAAATGAAGGGCTTGAACTAAATGGATTTTGAGGTACTTCCTAATTCTAAGGATATAATATTGTGTGGTCTTGGGACAATGTCAATAGTTTTTGGTGAATTTCTCAGAAGTTATATTCAAAGGAAATAGTTTGAAGGGACTTTGCACTGATGGTGAATTATTCAACCCTTTATACTTTGCTGAATCATTATATTTCTACTTGACTAACTCACCAGGTAATTGTACTTCTTTCAGAGGAAATTGGCTTCTCTACGATGTTACTACTGTGATTAGAACATTAATTGAACCAAGCCACGATGGACCTTATGGACTATGATTATAAAAGAGCAAAGTGTATTTGTTAACCTCAGTGGCTCCCAACTCTCTGCAGGATAAAATATAAATGTCTTTGTTTGGCTTTTAATATCCTTCGGAATATGCCTTCTGCCTTGTTTTCCAGATACATTGCCCATTATTCTCCTTGGAGTACTCTTATATTCCAGTCAAGTAGGTATATTTGCTATTCCCCAAACACAATATTTCAGCTTTACACAGGACCTGAAATATATTCTCTATTCACCTCCACTTGATAGAATCCTTAGTTTCCTTCAAGGGTCAGATCAGGTGGCAGCCCCTACATGAGGCCTAATTTAACCCTTTCATTTGTTAGTGCCACATTTGTCCCTCCCAAATTGATTTCCATTTCTTTTCATACATTTATACTTATCTGTGTTCATGATACTACTCTACATTTTCTGCCCAAAACATTGTATGATCTTTGAAGGCAGAGGTTATACATTTTTTGTTTTTGGATCCCTGGCACAGTGCATGACACATGATGAGTATCAACTATCTGCTTGTTGAGAAAACAAATGAATAAACTTAGCAGAATATATTTAAGATTTCACTTGTTTTGTTAGGAAAAAATGTCACTAATCTTATTTTTAAAATATCAAAAATTCTTAAAATACTAAATACATCACAATGTAAGGAAAGTATGTTAGTTCTGAACTTATGATTTCATTGTTGTAGAAAATTACTGGTCTGATAAGTCTCAACTAGTACAATTAAGCAATTTATCTATAACTTCAAGATTTTACATTTAAGCAAAGTCACATAAAAGGAAACCTGGAGCACATAACCAGAAAATAGAGAAAGTCCGCTTTATTAAGGGCAGGCACTTACAAAATAAAGGGGTAGTCAAAGAAGATAGATGGATACAGAATGGTCAACCAGAGCCCTGGGTCAAATCAGAATCTTTGCTGGCGCACCAGGAGCATGGAGTGGTTGTTATTGTTCAGTCATTTCATTCATGTCCAGGTCTTTGTGAGCCCATTTGGGGTTTTCTTGGCAAAGATACCAAAGTGGGTTGTCATTGCCTTCAACAAGTTTGTTTTATATATGAAGAAGCTGAGACAAACAGGGATAAATGAGTTGCCTAGTGTCACAAGTGTAGTAAGTTTCTGACACCAAATTTGAACTCAGGAAAATGACTCCTCCTGACTACAGACCCAGAAATATATCTACTGTACAAGCTAGCTTCCCCAGAGAATGGGGATCTTCCCTCAAATAAATAGTCTGGTAGGTTTTCTATATCATTTGTATATGGATCAAGCGGACCAAGTACTGGGGTGGGGGAGGGTTTGAATTTCCTGGATCATGCCAATTCATGACAGTGAAAGGAGAGGAGACTTTTGGGGAATTGGTTGCTAGTTGATAATTAAACTCTTGACCAAAGGGGAAAGGGTCTTTTTTCCTTACTACTGATCTGTAATTGAGTTTGTGTTTCCATTGGGCCTTCTTCATTTAACATGGTGGGAGAATAGGGTCGTTACAGAAGGGACAGTAAGAAGCTAAGACACATATGACTATGCCAGCCAGTATATAATAGAGGAAGGACTTGAATCTAAGTCTTCTAGGTTAGTTCTCTATCCTCTATATCCTGTTGCCTCCCAAAAAGAATATGTTGTTATTAAATATGTTATCTTCCATATAGACTTAATTGTACCTCAGTCTCCTAATAAATAAAATGTGGATCATAAGTTTTGACTTGTGACCTAGTATACTGTAGGGTAGAGTGAGCTGGCTTTAGGATTAACAGAGTCTCAGTTCAAGTCTCATTTCTGATAAATACTGGCTATCTAGCCCTGGATGGCTCTCTTGATTTTCCAGGGAGGTGGATAATTTTCTAAGACTATAAGTTGTAGACCATTTCCTGATTTTAATTGGTAGAAAGAATTTCCTCTCAGGGGAGTTCATTACTATTAAAAAATTATAGGTCCTGATATGCAAAAATTAAACATGTTCCTGCCTCTGTTTTCTCACCATGCTGTTAAGAGAAAACAAAAGTGAAAGCCTCTTAAACAAGTGTCACCATCCAACATTCAGTTAAATGTAAGATGTCAGGTCTGAGTTTGGCTTTTTTCTTCTTCTTACCTGGGCCAAACATGGAGTAGGTATCTAATACCATATTTCTTGAGTTGCATTAAATTGAATTTCAGTTAATTTAATTGAAATGAATTCAGGATTAATCACACATATTTGATGGAAGGCATTCTGTATTGCTAAATACATGTTCAATCCAGTTCACCAAACATTATTACATGCACTGAATTATCAAATCAGACAAACCGCTCTCAATAACAATGTTCCATTTTTTTATTGCCAATATACCTTTGTTCTAAAAAGGAAAAAAAAGGCCATAAAACTTACTAAACAGAATATTTTGAATCCAGAATTTATTTTTGCTATAGGAAAGATTACTAAAATCTTTTCTGAGAACAGTTATCACAACAAAATTAGGATTTACAACTTCCCAGGAGGATATCTCACTCACTCATGACTTCCAGTTATACAACCAGGACTCCTTTGAATAATTTGCGGATAAAAATACATACAGAAAATCCCAAAAGTTCCTAGTATAAGAATAAAATATTAATAGAAGTTCAGGCATTTGGCTAATCAGAAAATCAATTATCTTTGAGGTTTTCTGTATATTGTGGAAAAAAAAAAAGGTTTTTTAGAGTTTGGGGGATAGGAGAGGAATCCTTGGGGGGGGAAGGCAAGTAATAGGAGGGAACGGTGGTTATCTTAAGCAATTTATTTATTGTTGATGAAGAGAGGTCTAACAGTTATGCAGTAAAACATGAACCAATACAAAACAAAACAAAACAAGCCTTAAGAATGTGTGAATTGAAGGGAAAAGGGAGGGGAATCACCATCTCTTAGGGAATTTGAATTAGGTATTCCCATGACCATACGTATTCAGTAATTTAAAAAGAAAGCCTAAGGTTCTATAATCAGTGTCTTCAATATCCTTTCTCTTTCTTCCAACCTTGGGCTCTGTTGATTTAAACCTTGGACCATCACTATCTTCACAGAATATCTCTTAACTTAACAAAGTCTCACTCATATTTAATCATGTATTTCTGTAAAATTTAATCACTGGAGGTGAGAGGATTCTGGGAAGATGGAGGAGTAGGTCAGAACATTCCAAGCTCTCAAGATTTCCCCCCACAAAAGAGTTAAAATAGCACCTTAGGGCCAAGAAAGTGTGGGTGGAGACAAAGAAAATCACGGTCACAACTAGGGTTTTCCTCGGACAATTTGAGAATGTCTGAAGAGAAACCCCAGGATTGTAGGTTTGGTCCCTGGTGAGTAGTAAACACCTCCAGGCTAGATTGTGTTTTAACAACAAGCCAGGAAGCCATTTAAACAACTAGCAGCAAGCCCCAGGGTTAGTTGGTCTGAGAGACTGCCTCAGCCTCAGCCACTGGAACCTTTCACCCCAGGATAGTGAGCAGAGTTGTGCGTTTGAGCCCAGGAGGACTGCGGGAACCTCTGTTGATGAGGAACGCCAAACTCAGCTGTGTTGCAAGGAGTAGTGGGTGAGAGAAGAGACCAGCACACACCCGGTAAGTGCAGAAGCAGTGGGGTAGAAAGCCTCTGGCCGTGGGCACTTACAGAAGGTTGGAGTTTTGGAAATGGTTCCAGGCTAGAGGACACAAACAAAGATCTGGGGCAAGAAGCACCAGGGCTAGAGGTGATTACAAAAATCAAGTTATAACTACCAAAAAAAAATGCACAGGCAAAGGAGAAAGAATCCAACAATAGAAACCTATTGCGGGAATAGAGATGACTGAAGTTCATCTTCGGAGGAGTATATTGAAGAAAAGAAACCTACAAAGAGCAATGTCAAATGATCACTTGCCCCAAAAGAATTTATAGAAGATCTTAAAAAAGACTTTAAAAATCAAATGACAGAGGTGGAGGAAAAACTAACTAACTAACTAAATAAATAAATAAATAAAGATAATCCAAGAAAAACAAGAAGGTTATGAAAGGAAAATCAGCCAATTAGAAAAGAAGATCCAGAATCTCAAGGAGGAAAATTACACCTTGAAAATGAGAATTGGGCAAAGTGAAGCCAGTGAAATTATAAGAGATCAAGAAATAATTAAACAAAACATGAATAATGAAAAAATAGAAGGGAAAGTAAAACATAACAAAAACAACAGATTTGAAGAATAGGTCAAGAAGAGAAAGTATAAAAATAATTTGGAGTAACTGAAAGTCATGATCAAAAAAAGAATCTTGATACAATAATACAAGAAATTGTTAAAGAAAATTGTCTTGAAGCATAAGAACAAGGCAGGGAAGTGGAAATAGGAAAAAATCCATTGCAGACCACTTAAAAGAGATTCCATGAGGAAAACTCATAGGAATAGCATGGTCAAATTCCAGAACCCCCTGCTCAAGAATAAAATATTAAAAGCATCAAGATTAAAACAATTTAAATATGATGGTGCCTCAATTAGAATTACAAAAGACCTAGCAGCAGAGACATTAAAGGACCGTAGGTCTTGGAATACAATATATTGAAGAGCAAAAGACCTGGAGCTCCATCCGAAAATATCATACCCTTCAAATTTCAGAATTATCTTGAATGGAAAAAATGGACATTCAACAAACCCTCAGACTTTCAAGACTTTCTTAAAAGAATCCTCAATAGAAGATTCGACATACAAGAACCAAGAGAAACATAAGGTATGTACCAAAGACTGACTATAAGGGATTTATAAGAACAGATCGCTTACATTTTATATACCATAAAATGTAAAATGAATGTCTAACATTCTTATTAATTGTCGAGCTCATAAGAAAGAGGGGGATAAACCTGAGGGAACAATACACGTATATTTAGAAGAGTATAAAAGTCTTCTAAAATTAAAAGAAATAAAATGGTAGGGGTATAGTGAGGGGGAAAAGGACAAGGGATGGAATAGGACAAAGGAGGGACTTTTAAAGGGGAGAATGAGGGAATAGGTAAAGGGAGTTTAGATTAATGGGAATGGGGGGATAGGAGAGGAATTCGTGGGGGGGGAAGGCAAGTAATAGGAGGGAAGGGTGCAATTTATTTATTGTTGATGAAGAGAGGTCTAAACAGTTATGCAGTAAAACATGAAAAGAAAGTTTAAGCTACCAACTTAAGAATTTCCTGTAGGACTGGGCCCCTGAACACGTTTTACGAATAGAAGACTTCCAGGCAAAAACAAAACAAAACAAAATTCTGAAAAGTGCTCTAGATTTGTAGATTAAAGGATAGAATAATCTCCTGATTTTTCACATGAAGAACTGAGGATCAGAGAAGAGAAATTATTTACCCAATTTCACATTGGTCATGAGTGATAACCCAAGGATTCATATCTATGCCTTTTTATTCCAAAACAAGCTTTGCTGTTTCTTCTTTGTATTTGTTTTGTTTACCCCTATTCTGAAGGAAAATAATATCTAACTACTAGAGGTCAAAATCTATTTTTTACTAATAAAAAACCTTTATCCTTACTATAAAATACAAAACTCAATTTATTTAAATGGGTTAGTCATGATTTCTTTAAATCAAAAACATAAAATTGGCATTTCTTTATTTTCCACCTTTGCTTCATGAAAACTGATGAGGTTTCCTATGGATAGCTTATTATTTTGCCTTGTATGTTGGATTAAAGGGTTTTTTTTTTTAAATTAAAGTTTAAAAAACCAACAAAACCTCCTTTCTTTGTTCTTCATTTTTCTAGTCATTATGCTTTTATCTGTCTGAGATCTACCTCAATTTCTAGACTAATTTAGGAAAAATAGAAAGTCAACAAAATTTAGTGTTTAGGTAAATTAGGACCATACACATGCCTCATGAATACAGGAGTTAATTTTCTCAAGGCAGTGTGTTATAAGTGTTAGAAAGGAATGTCTATAAGCACTTTCAGGAGAACTATGTTCCAATATCACCTCTGACTCTAACCGATGGTCTGATTGTAGGCAAGCTACTTTTCTGATACCCCATGTCTTCATATTTAAAATGGTATATTTCATATAGCACCTACATTAGCAAGTCCTTGTGAGGCACACACAAAATAAAGGGGCTTACAACCTTTAAAGGACCATTTAAATGACACATTAAAATACTCCTTTGCCTGAAAAGATTTATAATTGCAAAAAAAACCATTTAAAATTAATCATCACAGCACACTCCCCCAAAAGCATAAAGAGGAGTAGAAGAGAAAATTATTGTGTTTCATATGAATTTTTGTGATAATCTTGAAGTTCCAGGGCCCTTAAATCCCAGTTTCATTTTTGCATCTATGAATTAAAAATCAGACCAGGTGTGACTACTGAGGAAGTTAGCTGCAGTGTTGGCAATAAAACACTGTTCATTTTTTCATGATCAGCTTTTCTAAAATTAGGAAACTCTGTGCAATATTGAGAGTTATGTCTGTGTGTACTAAAGAGTTCTCCCTTCTCTGGTTTTTCAGCTGCTTGCTTTCACATTGCAATGGCAAGGGTTCTGTTTATCATTGTAAGGTTTAATTGGCTTGTGGTTTTCCCTTTCAGTGTGTGTGGTTCAATTGGAACTTGGTTGTTGTCATTTAATTAAACAAGGTGTAAAGTGGCCATTGGTTTCTACTCCACTCAGTTTCTATACATGCACTATTAATGGAGCAAAGCCTAAGTGATCTATTCTTTTCAACTTTCTCCACAATCACAATTGATGGGAGGTTCTATAAGCCTGAATGGCCGTCATGATTAGTATCAATCATAAAGACAGTTTAAATGGAGGAATTGGTGGTACTGTGGTCTAGTTTACCCATGTTTTCTGTCAGAGGTCGCAGTCTTCAAATGTATTACAGAAGTAATGCTCTCAAGGTAATTGAATGGTATGAAAGAACAAATGGATCTCCTTGAGTGACAAACTTTTTGACCTACTCTATTATATAGATTGAGGTGGGAGGGGGTGAATTGTGCAACAAATACAGAGAAATAAAGAGACAGTTATAGAGAAACAGAGAGGGGTAGAAAGAAAGAGACACAGATGCAGAAAAAAAAGGTTAGAGAGAGATAGAGAGAAACATAGGAAGGTAGAAAGAAATAGATACAGGAAAAAACAATGAAAAAGAAGCAGAAAGAGAGAGACAGGGCCTGGGATAGATGCAAAAGTGGAGATAGGGAGAGAAAAAGCCTTGAAAAAAATTCATGAAGAATGAATGAACATAATCAGGAAAAATTATACAATAGCAACAATGCAAAAACATAAAACTAAGAAGGCTGAAAGAAATCTAATAAATACAATGATCATATGTGATTCCAGAGGATTGTTGACAAAGTATGGTAACCAACTTTAGACAGACGGGTGATGAGTTCATGTTGCAGAATGAAATATATTCCTTCCTTCCTTCCTTCCTTCCTTCCTTCCTTCCTTCCTTCCTTCCTTCTTTCCTTCCTTCTTTCCTTCCTTTTTTCCTTCCTTCCTTCCTTAGTTACTCCCTTCTTCCTTGCCTTCCTCTTTTCCCTCCTTCCTTCTTTCCTTCCTTATTTTTCCTCCTTTCTTGATATAATGAGAGAAATTGTTTTGCTTCTCTTTGTGTAGTTTTTACAGGGAATTTATTTTCTTTTCTTTTTCCCAATGAGATAAGGACAAGAGAAGATAAATCAATCAATTTCAAAATACAAATTAATTAAAATGAAAGAGATGGAGAGAGAGAGACAGAGAGAGAGAGAGAGAGAGAGAGAGAGAGAGAGAGAGAGAGAGCTAGACCTGAGAAGAAAAATGGCACAATAGAAAGCACATGGAATCCAGTCACAGAATGGTAACTTTAACTCTAATCGTAGAATTCCTTTAGAGAATTATCTGTACTGGAAAGACTGTCCTCTATAACACCCCTGACTTGTAGATACTTAGGCTTGCTATGATTATTTCCAATAAGGTTAGTGATGCCATACCCATCTTATTTTGGAATACTTTAAATCAGAGGATCTGGTTTTGGACCCTAGTGCTATCATTTATTACATATGTAGCACTGAACAGATCATATTTCCTCCCCTGCTTAATCAGGAAACATTACTAAATGATCTCTAAAATTACTTTGATTTCTATGTCCTGAACTCTCTAAAAGTCACTTATAGTATAAACCTAATGTATATTAATTGAACCAAACTAAACTCCTCCATCAGCAGGACAGAGTAAGAGAAACAGAAAACACCACTGAAAATCTGTGTCCTAATCTCAGCTCTTCCACTAGCTATGTGACCTGGGTAAAGGCATTTTGAAGCACTGGCCTTTTCTGCTTTCAATCTGCAAAAAATCAAATATGTTTAATAAGAGAGTCTCTATTGTCTTTTCTAGTTCTAAAATTATATGATTCTATAATCTGTTAAGTGGGTCAAGACTCAATATTTTACTCTAATGTTGGAATGATTAAATGCTTTATTTCTAATTCAGATAAGTTATTATTCATGAATCCTTGAGATAACCTTATTTTATGTAAAAGAATTTCATGAATCACAACAATTTTAGTTGTCCATCTGAAAAGCCAAATCAGTAACATTATTGTGAGATTTAATTTGCTCCAAATGCTGACTTGTCAAATATTTATCCAAGATATGAGCTTTTCCTTCTTAGAACTCACAGTGTTTGATGAAAAGAGGAAAACAAAATGTTCCTTTAACTTGTTTTCTTGAAAATAATGTTTATACTTTAAATAATAACAAAATACAGAATGTTTCCTTAAGTTTCTAAAAGTTGTTTTATTACTCTTATTTCCCATACTTTGAGTATAGGCATAATAATAGAGTATGGTTATATTACACAGGGCCCAAACAAGATAAATGAGGTGAGTCTCATCATCAGCTTGTTAATAATATAACTAATATATTATTTTGGGGGGTAGGAGAGTAGAATGTGATTAATGATTTATGGCAATTCACGAAAATGATATGCCCAGTTGCAAAGGGATAACAAACGTTATCTGCATAGGAAATACTTGATGAAATAACAAACCTTTTGCGGGACTAAATAGTTTCATTTTTGTAGATTTTAATGTTTCAGTATCTAATATGATACTCGCGTAAAGCAGGCCTTCGATAAGTGTGTAAAAACTCAATGATATGATTCACAGGAAATGACTGCATTGTTCATTAGGTAGAGTTCTCAATAGAAGTCATTCACATTTTTTTTAATGTTCCAGGTAAATTTATTTTAATAATATTTCATTTTCACCATTTACATGTAAAAATGATCTTAAACATTCTTTCTTTTAAGTTTTGAGTTTCAAATTTTCTCCCTCCAATCCTTCCTCCCTCAAACAGTAAGCAATCTAATATAGGATATGCATGTGTAATCACATAAAACATTTCCACATTAGTCATTTTGTAGAATAAAACTCAGAAAGAAAAAAAGAAGGAAGGAAGGGAAGAAAGATAGAAGAGAAGGAAAGAAGGAAGGAAAGGAGGAAAAGAAAGTGAAAAAAAATATAGTGTACTTTAGCCTGTATTCAGACTCTGTCAATTCTTTCTCTGGAGGTGGGTAGCATTTTTCATCAAGTGTCTTTAAGGATTGTCTTGGTGTGTTGCTGAGACTAGCTAAACCATTATGAGTTATTTATTTATTATATTGCTTTTAGTGAGTAAAATATTCTCCTAGTTCTGTTCACTGCACTCTACATAAGTTCATGTAAGCCTTTTCAGGTTTTTCTGAAATCATCCTACTCATCATTTCTTGTAACACAATAATATTCCATTAAAATCATATACCACAACATGTTGAGCCATTGCTTATTTGATGGTTGTCCCTTTAATTTACAATTCTGAGAGACCACAAAAAGATCTTCCATAAATATTTTTTTCTACAAATTGGTTCCCCCCACCCTTTTTTGGTCTCTTTAGGGTATACACTGAGTAGTGGTATTGCTGGCTCAAAGGGTATACATAATTTTATAGGCCTTTGGGCACAGTTCCAAAGTGCTCTCTAGAATGGTTGGATCAATTCACAACTCCCCTTATAATGTATTAGTGCCCCATTTTTTCCACATTCCTTCCAACATTTGTCATTTTCCTTTTTCTATCATATTAGCCAATCTGACTGGTGTGAAGTGGTACCTCATAGTTGTTTTAATATGTATTTATTTAATCAATAGTGATTTAAACATTTTTATATAACTATGGAGAGTTTTGATTTTTTATGTCTAAAACCTATCTGTTCACATATTTGACCATTTATTAACTGGGAAATGACTTCTTACATTCTTATAAATTTGACTCAGTTCTCTATATATTTGAGAAATAGGACCATTATTAGAGACAGTTGCTGTAATTGTTTTCCCCTAGCTTTCTACTTTCTTTCTAATCATTATTTCATTGGTATTGTTTGTGAAAATCTTAAAATTTAAGATAAGAAAAATTATCCATTTTACAACTTATTATCTCAGTGTTTTGTGTGGTCATAAAATTTTCCCTTATCCTAGATCTGACAGGTAATCTCTTCCTTGCTCTCATAATTTCTTTACGGTATCACCCTTCATGTCTAAATCCTGTACCCATTTTGACCTCATCTTGGTAGACAGTTTTGATCTATACCTACTTTCTGCCATATGGTTTTCTGATTTTCTCAGCATTTTTTTAATCAAATAATAAGTTCTTGTCCCCAAAAATGAGTTCTTTGTCTTTACCAAACACTAAATTACTATAGTAATTTAGCCTATTGTGTATTGTGTTTCTAAACACACTGACCTAACTGTACTTCTTAGCCTATACCAGATTGTACTGATGATTACTATTTTAAAATACAGTTAACAATCTGGTATGACTAGTCTACCTTCGCTCCCATTTATTTATTTTTTTTTTCATGATTACCTTGGCATTTCTTGACCTTTTGTTCTTCCATTTGAATTTTGTCATGTTTTTTTCTACCTCTATAAAATAAATTGTTGGTACTTTGATTGGTATGGCACTGAATAAGTAATTTTTTGTAGGTAAAATTCTCATTTTTGTTATATTGACTCAGCCTACCCATGAACAATTTATATTTTTACAGTTGCTTAGATCTGACTTTATTTGGGTTAAAAGTGTTTTGTAATTATGTTCATGTAATTCCTAGGTTTGTCTTGACAGGTATCTCCTAAGTATTTTAAATTGTCTACAGTTATTTTAAATGTAGTTTATTTCTATCTCTTGCTACTGGACCTTGTTGTATCTCTCTCTCTCTCTCTCTCTCTCTCTCTCTCTCTCTCTCTCTCTCTCTCTCTCTCTATGAGTATGTGTACATATATATATATATATATATATATATATATATATATATATATATTTAATGTCCTGTAACTTTGCTAAAGGTGTTAATTATTTCAAGAAGTTTCTTAGTTAATTCTCTAGTATTATTTAAGTATATCATCATCTGGTCTGCAAAAAGTGAGTTTTGTAGGCTCATTGCCTCTTCTAATTCCTTCAATCTATTTTTTTTCTTCTCTAAGTGCAATAGCTGGAATTTCTGGCACAATATTGAATAATTGTGGTGATAATAGAAATCTTTGCTTCATTCCTATCTGTGGTCATGTTTTTTTTGTATTTTGGTGCTTATTTCCCAGACTATTTTGTGACTTTTAAAATTGAACTCTGCCCTTTGGGTAGAGAGGGCAGTGTTCCAAGCCTCTTACACTAGGATAATAGGGCCTTGCCACTTGACTGCTTCACTGGGGGTGTGAGAACACTTGGCTGGCCTTCTGCTCTGAGGTTACTGAGCCTGGCAGGTGGCCTGCTGTGCTGGGGGTGTGGGGCCTGACCTATGCCTGGGTTTGGGCCTTGCTGTTGCCTTGCTAGGACATGGCCTGCTGCTGTCTTGCCCATATGCCACCTGCACCAGACTGCATTTTTCTTTTACCCAAATGAGATAGGCCTTTCCTTCCAACCCTCTCAGCTGTCTTGGGCTGGAAAATTCACCCCCTCCTTTTGTTGGTTCTGCCCTCCAGAATTCATTTTGAGGAGTTATTTTATAGTTATTTGGAGGTGAATTGGAGAGACTTCAGGTGAGTTTCTGCTTTACTCTGCCATCTTACCTCCATGCTCCCACAATTATTCCTACTCTTACCAATTTGGGGCCCAGCTAACATCAAACATAATACATTTTCTTGATGTTATACATGCTGACAGATATTATTCTTCTCCTTGCTTTTGCTAGCTGTTTTCCTTTGCTATAAGTAGTTTAGTGGGAGAGGGAAAGGAGGTATATTGAGAAATAATTGTGGTTTTTTAAAAGTCATCCATAAAATGTGATTTTGAAAAATCAAGAAACTAAAATTTCTTGCAGCTGAATGTGTTCTGTGGGAGCCACTTGAGAATCTTTCAAATTTTCTCTGAGCCTCAGTTTTCTCATCTGTAAAAAGCAGAAGATTAAATTCTAAACACCAAGTTCCTTTCTAGTTCAAAATCCATGATGTTCTATTTCTCTTTGTTCCCTTAGCTCCTTAATTATAGAACTTTATTTCTTTCATGGAAGAAACAATGAATCTCTCTCTCTCTCTCTCTCTCTCTCTCTCTCTCTCTCTCTCTCTCTCTCTCTCTCTCTCTCCCTTCTCTCTCCCTCTCTTTAACAAAGGAAAAACTTCTAATTTTACATTAGTCCTTAGTCCAGGGAACAATAACCCGTATAATAACTTTCTATAAGCAACTCACAACATAAGATATTTCCTCCAGAAAAGTCCTTGTTTATGTCTCAACCTCACTGAAATTACCATCCCAAATTTATACATAGCTAGCACATATCTTCCCTCACTGCCAATACATATTTCCTTGAGAAACTTTCAAATTCTTTTCACATACACCTTCTTTTTCTCCCTTCCATCTTTCCTTTCAATTTAAATCTTTTATGGCAACAAACTAGCATAGCTAACAAGATGGGCCAATTTGAACACCTATCTCTCCCTTCCACACTTTCCAGAATGATTTATACACAGTTAAATATATTCAATTTTCCAATAGTCTAACAAAAGTTCTTCTTCTCATGTCCAAGGACCCTCAGGAGTTAGACTTCGTGGTTAGACTTCAGGGTGACTCTGAGCTTGAATGGGGAAATAAATGAAATCATAATTTTCACTGTCTTTTAATTTAAAGTTAGCATGTCTTTTGGGGCAGCTAGGTGGCACAGTGAGTAGAGCACTGGCCCTGGAGTCAGGAGGACCTGAGTTCAAATCTGGCCTCAGATACTTGACACATGTACTAGCTGTGTGACCTTGGGCAAGTCACTTAACCCCAATTCCCCTGCCAAAAAAAAGCAAAAAAAAAAAAATGAAAGTAAAGTAAAGGTAGCATGTCTTTTAATTGTATATTGACGCATCAGCATACTATTCTAAAAAAGGATCCATACTCTTCACCAGATTGCCGAAAAAGGTCCATCATATAAAAACAAAGTTCAGAACCCTGTTCTATTATAATTATGTTATAATTCAGAGCTGTCCAAAATGTGGCCCATGGGCCACATATGGCCTGCAATGGGATTTATATGGCCTGCCTACGAGCATAGAAATTTACATAAATGCTTTAGTAAATGAAGCCGAGCTACCACAGAGCTCTCACTAAAATGGCAAATCAAAATATATTGTCTATTGTTTCAATAAAAACCCAAGTTTGGACAGCTCTGTTATCATGGATTAGAGTTGTAGATGTCACATATGTTATGATTCCAAATGCACATGTCATCAATAGATTAATTTATTGTAAAACAAATCCTAGAATTAATTTACATCCATAAAATCAGGGTGAAAAGTTCTATTTTACAAGTAAAAGTATCTATGGCCAGCCACAAGTACTCACAATGCTGGAATCCAAGTCCAATATCAAAATACATACTTTAGCTTCCTAGAATCTTCCTTACTGATGCTGCCCATGTTCTTCTCTAATAATCTGTCCTATTAAATAGATATGAATCATCCTGAAAGGATTCATTTATTTCACTGAATTGTGTGTGTGTGTGTGTGTGTGTGTGTGTGTATGTGTGTGTAAATCCCAAAGCACTGCATTTAAAGCCTGGCCCCATATCTTGTTCAAATGCCAAGGGCTTGGGTGATGACATCCTTACCATATATACAGATATGGTGAAAAGGGGCTATTGTAATTAGAGTTAAAGTTATAACATCCTTATGCTTAAATGATTCCTCCTTTTTTCACTGATGCCTCCTATGAAATGTCTGTAGCAGAGAAGAAATTAAAACATTCTGTATTCTCCTTTGACAAAAGAATCCTACACAATAACTCAATTGACATGGATTTATTTAATGCCTACTATGTGTAAGCATTCTGCTACATAACTGGAATATAAAGTCAAATATAAAGCATTCCTTGAAACCAAGTAACATACATTTTGCTTGGGTGGAGGTGAATGGAATCAATGTCTACTCAGAGAATTATAAACAGATAGAGGAGAAAAAAAAACAATTTTAACTTCAAACTGAATAATGAACATGACAGGAAATATTGCAATTAAGAGGTCACATCTTACCTGAAGTTTCTGATCTACTAAATGGGACTTTTCCTGAGATCTCCAATTTATAGCGATCTCCTATGACTTTGAATATGCTTCATATTTACTTATCTGAATAGACTTGATTCATTCATCCACCTCTCAAGTGAAATGCAAATTCTTTAAGGTCAGGAATTAACAAGGAAGACTATTTTAGACATGGCAGACAGACTGTAAAAAGTTCTAAAGTGAAAGTAAAAGCTTTCAGCTACATTGTGTAGTGATTTAAACAGCCCACATGGAGTTTGTATTATATCTAAGAAAGAAGTGAGTATCAGTGTAGATCCTTGGCAAGATGGATTATATGAACAGAATTATACAAATCAGGAGCATATTGAACAGAATACCTGATTTAGAGTCCATAATACCTGGTTTCAAAGGTGCTTCAGGCATTTAAAGATGTATGACTCCAAGAAAGTCATTTTTCCTATTTTTTGTCCAAGTTTTCTCATCTGTACAGTAAGAGTGTTGGACTAAGAACCTTTTTTGGCTCTAAATCTAGCCTGCTGTACTTTAGAAAGGTGATTTTAGCAGCTGTATATAAATTAGTAAGGAGAAAGATACTAAAAACAGCAAGACTGATTAGGGATTTTTTTCTTGACTAAACACAGATTATTCTTCCAATTTAAAATGTATCCTATTAAGGTAAATTTTGTGCTTCAATAAATTATAAAGGTAAGTAAAAAATGTGCAACTAATCTCCAATGGCTATTTTACTGATTTTTGTTTTTTATAGGTCCTTAATTCATATATCAGTTCAATGTACATATACAAATATATGTTTAAAACATATGAATATTTATATGTGCATAGATACATAGATACACAGTTAGATAGAAATACCCCCCCTTATCTCTCTCTCCCCATCTCAGGAAAACACAAAATTATTAAATAAAATCAATAAAACCAACTATTTTTTAAATCATCACTCTAAAGTGAAAATACTTTTCTAGATTTAAAAGGAAATGATCTTGTCTTTCTTCCTCAAAGTCCATCAGTCCTCATATATTTTGGCTTTATCATTCAGATATTGAACATGACTAAGTGAGAACATAAGCAATTGAAAAGAATTGTTACTATTATTATTATTGTTATTTACGTAATTGTTCTCCTCTTTCTTGTTCCCCCAATTAAATCAGGTACTCTGAGTCCTTCTGAGATTTTTAAAGCTATAATGTGTTTTTCATTTGATAGTCTTTGACACAAGCTTCCCTTGAGGTATAAACTATTTCCAGTTTGTGAGGGCTACTCTTACATTTGCTGGGAAGGTCACATTGGAAACTTTCATAAAAATTTTAAGCCAATAAGCAGATTTCTATGTATAATTCATTTTGGTCTCCTATGTTCCCTCACTTTATGCTACGTCTTAAACCTTTCAAATGATATTGTAAAAAGCATGATCAAATGAGTAGTCTGACATAGAAACGGTAAGATTATTTGTGACCGAAGATTTGTAAAAAGAATAGGAATATCAAGTATTAATACTCTGGGCTACAGGGCTTTGGATAACATCTCTAAAACAAAAGTAGTTCATTTGGGGAAAAAAGATATTTTTGACTAAAAATGTAATTTTGCTTTCCAAACCATCTTTTTTTTTCTCCTCTCAGCAAAATGTATTTTATGTGTTTGCTTAAGGGAAATTTAGATATTTTGAAATAATTTATTTAAAACACATTGTAATATAATAAATGTATCTAATGACACTAAATTCAATTCAAAAAAGGTAATTGCTAAATTTACAAACTAGATTGACAAAATATTTCTTGCTAATAATAGATTTTTAATAAGCAATTTCTTAAAATTTCAGATTCTTCTTTGTTAGAGGGAATTATTAGTCCTTGAAAATCACTTAAGTTAAAGAATCCCAATATTTGTGGCCATCTAATCATTTTCCTTGTTACATAAAGGCAAGTTCAATTTATGTTCATATATTCTCTACCAATGGAAATATTTCTTTTTTATTAATCTGATTTCCCAGATTGCTGAAATTCAGAGGGCATTAGATTTATAGGTACGCAACCTGACTTCACATCCAATTCCTGCCACCTATATTATTATCCATGGATTCTTGGGGAAACTACTTAATTTTTCTAGATTTCATTTCCCCCCACAGACACTTTTGGATGAAATGGATTCTAGAGTCCATTCTGCCTCTAAATCTGCAATCTATAATTCACCTTTATAGATCTGAAAGTCATAGAGACACCTAAAAATCCATCACATGTGTGAAAAATCTTCTCCTGGGAAAGAAATTGCATTGTTCCACTAAGTCCCAGAAGGAGGAACGTGGGGAAATGAGTGGAAGTTGTGGCTTAGACTTGATTTGCTCTTCTTTAGCTAGTCATTGAGAAATTTATAAGAAAATATAAAAAAAACAAATACAACATATAAAATTATAACTTATACCTTTCTAAAACCACAAGTTTCCCAAAGAGATTCATTTGGATTTGAGTTTGATATCACTGCCTTAAAAGAATTCTATTTTAGGATAACAGATAAGGGTTGGTCCAGTCTGATCAAGGACCTCCAACAGGGGGAATCCATTATCATGCAAGGCGGTCCATTGTCCTTCTGCATAGCTTTAACATTTAGGAAATGTCTTCTGATATTAAACCATTTCAACTTCAATCCTCTGCTACTGATTCTATCTTTGGTGGGACAAACACAACAAACCCAATATTGCCTTCATCTTGCAGTCTGTTTTTCTCCAAGCAAAATATAATCTGTTTCTTGAAGTGATCCTCATATGATATAGACTTAATTCTCTTTACCATCATGCTTGACTTCCTCTGCATTGTCTCTACATCATCAATGTCTTGAGTATATTGTTAAATATAGAACTGAACAGAATACTCCAGATGAGGTCTGACAAGGGCAAAGTATAGTGGGACTATCATCTCCCCATTCCTAGAAACTGTGCTTACCTTAATGCAATGAAAATTTATATAAGGTTTTTGGGATCCCTCATCATACTGGTGAACTATTAATCCTGCAGTCCACTAAAAACCACAGAAAATTTTCAGATGGGCTTCTTTATAACCAAGTAGTAAATGTCAAGGTTGGGACTTGGACCATAGTCGTCCTGACTTCAAATAAAAGAAAGGATTTGTGAATCCACGGTGCCTTTACAATTTTCTAATCATTATAGATTCAATTTTACTTGCAAAAGCTTTGTTCCCAATTTTTATATACTGAGCAGGGGCTGGCTTTAAAAGCAATGTTAGGTCTGTTTGCATTGAGGTTTATGAGACCATAAAGAATTCCAAATATCTCTGTGAATTCTAAGTAGCATAAGAAAATATGAGTTCCAGTGATTCATTAGCTTAATTCTTTTAGCCCTCTGCAATTGTTTTATATAGACTTACAAAAACACAGTTCTTGTGCATAAAGCTTAATGGTCTAATCTTAACGATTAAGCCCAAAACGTTGCTCTTCCTAGTTTTAATAAGTGTTAATAATAATGCCTAATTTTCTATTAGTTGTACATATGAAATGGAGAAACAGCCCAATTGATAGAAATTGCCAAATTGTAACATTTCAAGGAACCTATGACCAAATTTTAGTTTCTGTAATGAATTTGCTTTTCTTTTTCCCCATTGCTTCTAATCTTTATTATAATCCATAGTATTATGATCTCTCTCTTCCTTTTTTTTTAAACTCAGCAGAAAATGTACATCTTCTTTGTAGGTCACGTGGCAGAAGTTTTGGCTGCTGTCCCTGCACTTTAATTAGGGACTTCAAACTCTGCTCAATAAGGAATTAACCTTAATCCACTTTATTCTGAATTCTTTCAGAAAAAAGTCACATTGCAGAGATGGCTGGTTGTATGTCCTAGATAAACACATTTGAGGGAAATTATGACGGTAGTGGAATTGGGGGAGAGAGGCTCCAGATGCCCACCCTGGATGTTATTCTAGTAAATGTAGTTCTTTGAAGGGGAAATAAAGATAAGAAAAGATTTTTGTAATCACTTAATAATGACTTCTCAGTATTTTTTTATATTTTAATGTTTATTGACACTTTAATGACACCTTTTATTTTTAAACCACTCCCCTTACCACTGGGGAAGCCTTCCCTTATAGGAAAGAAAAACAATTAAGTAAAATCAACAGTCAAGGAGGCCATATCTGATGGCATATGCAATGTTCTGCACCAAGAGTCCTCTTCCTTTCTAAAGAGGGAGGTACCTTTCTTGTTGTGCATTTTAGGGCCGAGTGTAATGATGCAGTTCCCAGCTTTATTGCAATGCCCTTTACGCAGAAACCATTGTAATTATGGTGTGTCTTGTTCTCCCACTTCTGTATACTAAGGTCAGTATCTATTAATAAAAATCATCTCATCTTTCTCTGACTTTTTCACCTTTGCCTCATTTTCCATAATAATATTCCAGTATTTTCAAGGACTAAAATTTACGTGTTCATTCCTGGATCTCTGGGAATCAGCTTTGTTTCTAGTGACCACTGCCCCCCAAAAAAGGCCTTGCTATGGTATTTTGAATGATTCATGAATGACAATTGAAAAAATAAAAGTCTGTTTTCTTAAGTTCATTTAGTATGAATAGTCTCTCTAGTCCCATTTTATTAGTGGAATTTTGTGAATGATCACTCTACAGTGCCACAGAGGAATAGTCGGTTGAACACCAGTAATTTAGTCAATAAGCCTTTAGGAAGTACCTACTATGTATCAACACTGTAGTAAGTACTGGGTATATGAAAGAAAAGCAAAGAAAATTAGTCCTCACACTCAAGGAGCTCTCAACCCTAAAATAATTATGTACAAGCAAGAAATATGCTAGCCAACTTGGAGATAATCAACATGACAAAGGCATTAGATTTAAGGAGGATCAGGGAATACTTGTAGAGATGAGACTACCTGGAACTTTAAGGAAGCCAAGAAGGAGAGATGAGAAGGTGGAGGTATTCCAGGTATGGGAACAGGCAGCAAGAAATCAGCAGGGGATCGATTTTTCAGAGAGAGACAGAGAGAAAGACATAGAGAGAGAGACAGAGACAGAGACACATACAGAGAGACAGAGACAGAGGCAGAGGCAGAGACAGAGAGAGAGAGAGAGAGAGAGAGAGAGAGAGAGAGAGAATCCTCCTTAGGTCAGTCAAACAGCTATGGAAACTACACACAGTACTGGAAAACTGTCTTGAATCAATAATTATTAAATTATCTCACACATTTAGGATATAAGAAAATAGTATAATGTTTTCCATAAGCCAGGAAATGATATCCTCATTGGATTGGAAAGGTAGCAGGGTTCAATTGTGGGAGTCAATTTGTAAGTATCCCCAAAAGTCACTAAACTGCATGCTCAAAAATTACACACACACACACACACACACACACACACACACACATACATATGCACACACCATGCACACACAAAACTCAGCACAGTATGATTAATAGTAATTAATAGAATATATTAACATTAGTATCTACTTAATATATATATATATATATTAGAACATAAAGTTTTTTCTTCTTTAATTCTTTATAATTTATTTTCACATTTTTTGTGTCTCTTGACTCCTGTCTTTGAAGTTCAAAGTTTCTGTGGAGTTCAGTTCAGGATTTACATTCTTTTTTGCCCTGTAGACCTATTGTCAGTTATGCTAGTATGTGAATCTTGGTTATAAGATTTTCCTAAATATCATATTCTGAATTGCCCCTTTTTTACTTTGATAGCTACTTAGTCAAGTGTCGTCTTCTCTGCAGCTCCTTGGTATTTGAATTTTCTCTGAAGGGTTGCAGTATTTTTATTCTTTCACCTGGAAGCTCTGAATTTTGGCTATAATGTACCTGGAATTTTTCATTTGGAGAGTTCTTTCAGCTTTGACCACTGTATTCTTTTTTTGTTTTGTTTTTACATTTCCTTTTTTTTTGAAATCAGCTGTTTTCTTTTATGATTTCTTGAAATGACATATTTGGGCTTTTTTTGGTCATGACTTTCACAAAGTTCAGTGACACATAAATTATCCATCCTTGATCTATAGGGAATGTCTAGGTTTATCTTGGTTCCTATTTGGTCCTTCAGTTACTTTCTTGGCATACTGTGTAATCGTGTTATTTAAGGACCAGAGACAAATTTGGTTGGCTACCAACAAGCTTTCAAAGCTTCTAGATATCTGAATGAAGGAAAACAAAAATCTTATCAATATCTTCATTGTTTGAGCTAAGTTCCTGACCTGGCTTTGGGTTTGATCACCACATCTGTCAGCTTGTCCTCATTGAAGTTCTAGTAGACTAATGCTAGAGTCACCCTCTATTGGCAAGATGAAAGCTTTCCAGGTTCAGTTCCACTGAAACTCAGTCTCCACTTTTCCCTGGGAATCCTGGCCTAGTTATTTTGCTACAATCTTCAGCCTGGGCTGACTTCAGAAACTGAAACCTATGTTCTTCTAATGTCAGAGCTACATGGTTGCTGCTTGATCCTGAACAAGTTCCTTGCTCAATACACAACTTAGGGTTTGCAACCTCTCCTTACCTAGGAACATTACCGTCATCTCTTCTTCGAGTTGACAAGGAACTGTGAAACAAAACTTAATCAAAAGTGACAAAGATATGAGTTTATACCTGTTATTGTCTCCAGGTGAATGTCAAAATCCTCAGAGTGGGAAGCCCTTTTTTTTACCTTGGTGATTAGCACCTCCATGTAATGGCATACACATTGAGGCCATTTCTGATTAAACTCTACCATCAATGGTCAAAGACCTCTATTTGCCAACTTGTCATATATAGTTTCTATATATACATATACATGTATATATACGTATAAGACATTTATGTACATGAATGTATGTGTATGTATATTTGTATGTGTGTATATGCACATGTATATGTACATACATACAAACATATTTACATATATAGGCATATGTACATAAATGAACATTGTATAATATAGTGTACCATATATAGTGCATCTTTCTATAATTTATAGGCATATACATCATACATGTATATATATATATATATAAATGCATATATGCATATATTGTGTATGTATCTCAAAGAATTAGAAACTGGGGGAATTCATCAATTGGTGGATGGCTGAAAAAATTTATGACATTTGTTTATAATGGAATATTATTGTATCATAAGAAAAAGGGAAGTTTTCAGAGAATCCTGAAAAGCTTTTTATGAGCTGATTCAGAGTTAAGTGAGCACAAGCAAGATATCAATTAATGTAGTAAGAACTACATTATAAAGATGAAAAACAATGTTAAAAGACTTTAGATCTCTGATCAATGCAATGTTCAACCAACTCACCTTTTGAGACAGAGATGATGGAAATAAGATGCAGAATGATACATATATTTTTAGATATTACTTAGCATAATTCCTGGTACATAGTAGATGCTTAACAAGTGTTTATTTTTTGATTCATTTTGAATTTTTTCCAACAATGAACTTTGTTACTAACATTTTGTTTTTCTTATTTGTAATGTGGAGGGTGTGGAAGGAAGAGGAATTAATGTTTTATTCAGTTTTCTTTTTCTGAAAATAAGAAAGGGAGCTAATTATAATTACTGAGTGGCTGAAGTCCAAGCTTTGCAAAACCTAGACCTTGGGCCTTGTGTGTAGGTCAGTGGGGATTAAGGAAAATTCATGGTTAAAATAGACTAAGGAGATTCCAATCTCTGGTTCTGTAGTCAGCTGTAAAGATTGTCAAAATATTGTTTTCTGAGCTTTCCTATAGGTTCTGAAAAGAAAAGATAGTGTGAATGTGAAAGTGATGGGTATACAATGTGTCCTAGGGATGGAGGTGAAAGAGCTTGAGTAGATTTACATCAGACTCACTATAAACAATATAAGAATAGTTTCTCTTTCTCCTGTCTTTTTGTTTTAGTTCCAGTCATGAGAACCAAGGGGGAACTAGTATGGTATATCCCATTTTTTACTCTTTTTCTCCTAAGTTTACAGTATAATCAACTTCCCCATTAAAAGAGATATCTCCTCTATTAATGTTTTGGGAAAAGAGAGATCCATCCACTGGCTACAAGATTAGCCATGCAAACATGGAGTACATGATACCGGAGTTTTCCCGATATAGGCATATCTTCCATTGGAAATGCTGCCTAGTGTTTCAACTGAAGTGACAGAGACAATCAGGCATGCCAATGCTCTGAAAAGAGATCTGAGGATGCATAAAGGACCTTTGCTGGGACATCAGGGAAACTTATGGAGCATGATCCTTCATCAGATACGGTTTGTAGGGCTTAAGCTATAATCCTGATAATGTTCTTATTATGTAGAATAATGAAATAACAGAATTTTGGAGTTATCAAAGATCCTTAGAAGCCATTTGGAAGACTGCACACTCTACGCAATTGGTATCCCCATTATGACATACACCCTGAGTGGTCATTCTATCTTTGCTTGTTCACCTCCAAGTTAAGGGAATATACCATCATTTAAGACAAAGCATTCCACATTGGGATGGCTCTTAATACTAAGAAGTCTTTCTTAATATTAAGCCAAAATTTTCCTCCTTTTCCCTTCTTATTCCTCCATGTTCCTCCTTCTAGAACCCAATTGTGCCCTGACATGTCAAAAGAGTCACCAGAAGAAGAAGGGAAGATCAGTGACAAGGTTTGAGATTGGAGTGGAATAGAAAAAAGAAAATGTCTAGATATCATGAGATGCACCAGGCTTGTGTGGAAGAGAGTACCAGCAAATTTCCTGAGGTCCTAGTGGGTTGAGCTCTCTTCATCCTTTCCACTCCCTATCCTGGAAGAAACCAGGGAAAGGGGAGAAGAGGTATGATACTGTTGGTATTGTAGATCTAGATAAGACAAGACAGCTGTGTGAACAAGATGTAAGTTTGAACAGAGTCCACATTTATGAATTTCTCAAGGGCTTTAATAGAGTATAAGGACTTTTCCAGTGCTGTCGATAAAATATGCTTTCACATGGCAAAAAAATATACAGAAGGGATATTGTTTATTTATTTTTTTGTTTTATGTATAGCATGGAATGATTAATTATCAAAATAAATTGAAGAGTGTTAATGTTGGATATGGATGCATGGGCCCTAGTAGGGGGATTTGAATGAGTATGGAAAGGATAAAGATGAGGGCAGGTTCTGGATACAAGTGCATTCTGTCTAGATAGCTAGGCAGAAAGGCTGACTACCAGTCCTAGGTCTTAGTGGACCCCAGTAGGGCAATTCCATCAGGGCTGCATTACTAGGCAGGTAATACAATGGCCTCTTATACTACTTATCTAAATTGATATTTTCTGGACCTCCTATAGACTACAGTGCCTACTGCTCAAAAAATCAGTCTTATCTCATTTCTAAGTCACATACTTGCTTAACTGTGAGTTTTCTGTGATAAATCTGCTACGCACTAGACACGAATACTAGGTTCTTCTCTTGTTTACCTCCAATCAGGAAATACAAGGATCACTTGTATGAATATGGTAGAATCACTCACTTCTTCCTTCAGGCTCCCTGAGCCTCCCAGATATGGCCAATTTCTAATCTTTAGTTGGTATTGCTACAAAATAAAGCATGAATTGGATTTTAGATCATGTAAGACAAAAAATGGCAGAAGTTTAACAAGGACACAGAAAAAATCCTTGCAGAATCAGAGAACTGAGGTGATTTCAAAGATGTCACTTTTTCCTTCTTATGGCAATTAAGATAGCCAATGGCTGCTGTGGTCACAAGAGAGGAGGAATGAGAGAAGGGCTTGGTGGTATATTCACATTTCTCCCCTATTTCCATCTTTGTTAAAGGGTGGGTACCTCCTATAGTGGGATGAGAGGAATGTAGGTGGTTGCAAAGAGGAGTTTTCCCATTATTTATGCTATTCATTCTTACTGCACTCTATTGAATGCATTGTTATAGAGGAAGAAAGAGAAATCGAATGATTAGATTCTTAGGCTCAACTACAAATGCCTATGAAGCTAACCTATGGTGTAAATGAGCTTCTGTGGACTCACCAAGACGTCTAACAACCACTGACAACACTTAACTCCAAGGAAAAAATGTATTATGAAATGCAAATCCTGACTTAATTATCATAATTTGCATGACTCACTTAGGAATGGGACATACATCTTTTGTAGTTAGTGATGTTGTATGTATTGCAATATGGAGTGATTGTTTAATATTGAAACATCTCCATAATAATTTTTAAAATAAATGCAATCTTTATTAATACCAAACATCATGTTTTGCAAATAAGGAGATTATACTAGAAAACATTCAAAATATTTCCTTGTTTTAATAATTTAATATTAAGAAGAATAATTTTAATTTATAAAATGAGAAAGTCAATATGGTATAGCAGAATGAATGCTAGGTTTGAAGTTAATAGGAGCTAGATTCAAATACTGGCCAATTATAGATACTTGCAATGGAACCCTGAAGAAAGTTACCTAACCTCTTGGAGCACTGTTTCCTCATTTGCAAAATGAGACTGATTACAGCTCATGTGAAAGAGCTATTGTGAAGAATAAATGAGATATATGGAATTGCAATTTAACATGCTTCCTCCTACTACTACTACAACTATTTCTCCTCCTCCTCCTCCATCTAGTACTATTACTATTGCTACTACCACTACTATTGCTACTAAAACAACAACAACAACAACAACTACTACTACCACTGCTACTACTACTACCGCTGCTGCTGCTGCTACTACTACTACTGCTGCTGCTGCTGCTGCTACTACTACTACTACTACTATTACTACTACTACTGCTACTACTACCACTACTACTACAACTACTACTACTACTACTATTACTGCTACTGCTACTACAACCATCCCTACTGCTGTTCAGGGCTTGCATGGAATTATCATTGCAGCAGGTAGCAAAGGCCCCATGAGCATAATTTAGAGATTAAGGTACTGAAGCTCAGATTATAAGTAAATTAGTCATCGCCAAAACACTAGTGAATAATTGCTACCGGATTTGAACCTGTCATCTGAACCTAAGTATCCTTATATTTCTCCTAGAAATGATAGCCATGGCAATAGGTCATTCAGTCTAAACAAATTGGTCCTACTACAATAACTTTCATTAGCATATGGAACATATGGTTAAGAAACTCTATTTGATCACAGACTTGTAACTTATAGTGGTAGAGAGTCCCCTTGAGTCCTGAGAATTTTAAGGACTTTCCCAAGGTTATACCATGAATATATTTCAGAAGTGTGGCTTGTTCTCAGGTCTTCTTAATCCTAACACTGAATCTCCATTCATTTGACTTTCTAACCATAAGGCCACCTCTTTGGACCATTGCTATGGAATAAATTAATTTGCCTTAAGGACAAAGATAAAAACCCTTGTATTTTATTTTTTTTCTTACAATAGATTTGCTATGAACTTTATAAATAAGAGAATTTAAGGTGCCTGAGAGGAACCCAGCAATACAGTCTGTGTCCTTATTAGGATAGAGATACTTATTTCAGCATGGTAGCATAGCAATTTCACACCCATAATAACATGAGTTAGGAGAACCAAGAAGCTGTTGTTCCCAGTGGAAGGAACATGAAGCGAATATGTCACCTTTCATCAGTGGACTCCCAGTAAAATATATTAGTTAATGTTCCACCTTTATGTCCTCCCTCTCAGTCCTCCCTGGTTATAGATAGCCATGTTTAGACATAAAATGGCATTCAACAGGATGATAATATCCCACAATTTTGCTAAGGATACATTTAAGATCTTTTTTTAAGCACCATATCTTTTTCAGCTTTTGTAAACAAGAATCCTCATTTTGCACAGCTTCTCCCTAATAAGTACATCAATTTACCTCTGAGCAATGATTCTGTCTCCTGTCTGGAGTGAGGAATCTAAGATTAAGTTGATTTAGGGTTTAAGGTTTGGCCATTCTATCTTGCCATTGGCTACTTATTATAATGATCAAATGAAGCAGAAGATGTTTCTCTATGATGTGCACAACACGGGAAAACACACATCAAACAGTAGTCTGGGCAATGTGGGACATCTGATAATGTATCAGTGTCTGCAAATTAAGACCCGTGTATCAGTAGATAGGACATAGTCTTACATTATCACTGTGGCTGAGCACATAGAAATAGGCTCTTTAGTAATATCCATCATGAATTATTTATTAAGCTTTTATGAAGTGTTCAAAATATACTAACTATAATTTACAACACAAGTCTAATCCCTCTTTTACATGATAACCCTTCAAATACTCACTGAGAGCTGTCATGCCCCTTCAAAGTTCCCTGTTTTCCAGGCTAAATGTCCTTATACCCTTCAATGGTTTCTTATGGCCCACTTTTCATTGTGATCACATTCCTAAGGATGAATTTGACTTTGCAAACATCCTGCCTTCAGGGCAACAACCCAAACTAAGCACAATATTCTAGATGCACTTTGATTGGGGCACAGTACAGAGGCACCATCGCAGAGTACAGAGGATAAAAGGGACTTATTCTTAGAAGTAATTCTCTCTCAGAACCCAAGATCATATTGGGTATTATGACTGTTGTAACTCATTTATTACTTATACTGAGTGTGCAGTCCATTATGTGTGTATGCATATACAAATATAGATATCTACAAATATGTCTTTATGTACATATGTACATATAGACACACAGTTTATATATATATATATATATGTGTATGTGTATATATGCATGTATATATAGAAATGTGTGTCTATATATGTTTGTCTATACCAAGGTATCTACATATTTTATATAGAAAAATTCTATAAATAGATATTTATCTATCTATGTATGCACATTTGTGTATCTGCAAAGAGGGGGGAAGAGAGAGAGAGAGAAAGAGAGAAACAGAGAGAGAACAGACCTAGGTGTCATAATGGATATATCAGCGGGGCCTGTAGTCAGGCAGACTTGAGAACAAATCCAGCTTCAGACGCTATCTGTGTTATCCTAGGCAAGGCATTTAACATTTTTTGCTTCAGTCTCCTCATCTAAAAATGATCTGGAGAAATAAATGGCGAACAGCTCCAGTAGCTTTGCCAAGAAAATTCCCAAAGGTGACACAAAGTGTTGTACATGATGGAAAAGTGAATAAACAGAGAGAGAGAGAGAGAGAGAGAGAGAGAGAGAGAGAGAGAGAGAGAGAGAGATTGCTGTCTCCTTTCATCCCAGACTCTGGACTTCTGAAGCTGATTTCTTTCTTTGACTCAAGTGTAAGGTCTTGCATTTTTTCCTATTCCATTTACTCTTATTTGATTCTGATGAGATATTCCAGACACTCAAGAACTTTTTAGAGTTTAACATCTTTTAGTATTTTATCAATCACTTCCAGGTTTGAGTCAGTTGCAAATTTAATGATTGTTCCTTTTATAATATATAGAATCAACACTACATAGAGTCAGTTGGACTCAGAAAGAATTGGATTAAAATCTTACCTCAGACACTTAACCAGCTGGGCGATTCTTTGTGCATCAATAAAATGACAATTGTGAAAAGGCTACTGGATTTAGCAATTAAGAGATTGTTGGTAACTTTTGAGAGAGCAGTTTCAGTGGAAACTGGTAGTGGAGTTCCAGATCATAAAGGATTAAGGAGACAATGAGAGGGAAAAAAGTTGAGGCACCTATTGTAAATGACCTTTTCAAGGAGTTAAGCCACAAAGTACTGAAGAGATATATGGACACAAAGAATGGGAAATGAAATATCAATTTATTTTTATTTTGGGGGGGATGGGGGGAACATGGATACGTTTCTAGGTATAGGAGAGGAACCAGAAGGCAGGGAAAGATTTAAAATAAAGGAAAGAGGGAATGGCAAATGACAGAAGGGATAATCTGTTGGAAGACATAGAATGAAAAGGATTTGCTTGAGATAGCAGAGGGGTTAGCCTTGGTAAAGGGTAATGCCATTTAATCATGTGAGACAGGGTTGAAGGACAAACTAGCAGCAGGAGAAAGATGAATTATATGAGGAATTATTTTCTTATTTGCTTCAAAATATAGACATATATGAGAGAGAAAATAAATGCTTCCTAATTGAAAGATAAAAGAAAAGGAAAAAAGTGTGTTATGAAATGTTATCCTATTAGCTGCCTCTGCTTCAATCTTAACTATATATCTTTTAAAAATTGTGTTCATTGTTGTGTTCTGAATATATTAACAATAAAACTCCTACTCAAACAATTTCCTCCACAGTTGTTTTTCCCTCATTTGTATCTTTAGAATCACACTTAAAATTTTTTTATAACTCTTAAGCTGACTTAGGCAAAAATTAATCCAAGGAATACTACCAATCCTTCCAAAGAACCTTTTATAACTCTGCTTTCCCTGAATCAACGGTGAATATCTTGCATGTAAGATTTAAGTGGCACAGTGGATAAAATGTCGATCCAAGAGTGTGGAAGACTCATCTTCATGATTTCAGATCTGACCTCAGACTCTTACTACCTGTGTGACACTGGGCAATTCATCTAACCCTCTTTGCTCAGTCTGTATCTGTGAAATAATCTGGAGGAAAAAAAATGGCCCACCATCCCAGTGTCTTAGAGAGAGAGAGAGAGAGAGAGAGAGAGAAATCCCAAATGGGTTCATGAAGAGTCAGACACAACTGAAATTACTGAACAACAAAAACAAATCATATAAGATTTCTTTTTCTCCATCACAAAATTTATAAGGAAGTGGTCATTTCCCAATCCAACAATTTTTTTTTATCATTTTAACCCAAGCAATCAGTTTCTTCCTATTATTAAAAGCCATGAGAACAATAGAATTTGTTTGCTGATTTTTTTCTAACTGCTGAAGAATAAAATTATCAACAATGCAAAGTCAAGAAGACATTAGTCACTCTATCTTTTGCTCCTATCTACCTCCCCCATTTTATGTCATATTGCTTCCCTACATCAACTCTCAGTTATAAAGCAATTGTTCCTTCTTTGCTGCATCCCATGTCCTGCTACAGTTGTGTAGTTCTGGAAAAAAAAATATTTCCTGTTCTGCCTTGTAGAATTCATAGCTTTCATTATTACATTCAAATAAGACCTTATACATGAGGCCTTTCCTGATGGGCTATTTCTTTACCCTTTGTGCTCCTCTTCCCGTACATCAACTGCTCTTCATTACACCAAATACAGATAAATGAGGCCTTTGTGAATGGGACAGTGGGCAGTAATATATTGCAAATTATAATGTTGTATAAGACAAAGAGGAAGGGGAGGGATTATATTCTCCTCTACAGTCAATACTATATGGAATAGAAGGGAAGAAGTATTCAGTAAAAAGACAAAAAGAGAAGGTTTAGGAATAAAACCAGGACTAGACCAATTAATGAAGCAGTGAAATTTTCAAGTCAAAATAGGGGCAGGGGAAAGGACAAGCATTCTAGAAAAGGAAATAATGCAATGAATACATTATACATAATCTAGTATAGTTACTTGAAAATCTGAAAATTTCTATATGAAAAAAATATCAAACCCTCCCATACACATAATATAAAAGCAACAGAAGTATCCAGATTGGTTCAAAAGTTAGTTAGTCAACAGACTTTTGTTAAGTCAATAGTATGTGCCAGACAGGGGAAAAAAAAAAAACAAAACACTTAAATAAATAAATAATGAATTGATTTAAGGCAGACATCAGAGAAATAAGAAATTTCAAAATAAAGTATACATTGTTGAATGATTTTAAAATAATCAATTATTTGATAAAGGCATTGATAGCACAATAATCAAATTAGGAGAGGAAATAAATTTGAGATGTTTTGCAAAAAATATTGGATGACAGTGTCAGGATTCAAAGTGATTGGAGCAAGTTAAAATATTGGGCTACACTTAAAAAGCAAGATTTTAAGATGGACAAATATGAGTTCTTATACCTGGACTAAAATGTAAATCAACTTCAGAAGAATAAGATCACGTAGGCATGATTCATCAGATATAATTTTTAAATCTTGAAATTTCAGTGTCCTTTGTGTCAAGAATATGAAGTTACAGCCATGAAAGGTAATATCATCTTCTATTATGTTACATAATATTATCTAGGGTATGTAAAAGCTGCCACACTGGCATACCCAAGATGGCTGCTAGCAGAAGTTCTTAGATCTACTTTACTATGAAAGACAGCTGTTTAAGGGGTCAACAATTGTTAATTACAATAACACACACACACACACATTCAGGGGAAAAGTCAGCAGCCTGAACTTCAGAGAAAATTCAAACAGAGAAAATACAGAGAAATAACAAAGCAGAGAAATAAATATTAAGAGATGGGGCTCCATTGCCTGAATCAAAGCAATATTGCTATACACTTTACATACATCCCTGGATCAAGAGAGCCTTTACTTCTGAACAGTCGGGGAGTTCTCAACATATGGCCATTCAGAGTCCTGACCATGGAATCAGAAGATCTTTCTCATAAGTGACCTCCAAAGCAAAAACTCACCTTTCGGAATATATGCTCTTTTATCTAATAGGCTCAGAGCCATGAGGTATCACAACTTTTGTGACTCAGTGTCTAATTAGCTTAGTACCAAAAGGGGTGGAAGGCTACCTACAAGGAAGCTTCCCCTAAGCAAGCTTCCCTTAATGGGCTCCATGTGAGCACTATAAATGAGCAGGGAAGATCTTACATCCCATTAACATTACATGGTAGGAAGATGAAAGTAGTACTATACTATTTGGTGAGAATGGATCAGAATATTATTACAGGAAGTGGGAAGACACCTTGTCAGGTATGTTTTAGAGGTAATTGCTATTCAAGGAGATATTAGACTACATGACCTCAGATGTTCTTATTTACAGAATCATGGTTATACCAAAGTTTCCAAATATTTGCTCAAAAGGAGACATTCCACCTGTGAAAGGAGAAAAGTAATATTTTCCTCTTAATCTGAGGCTGATGTCAAGTGGAGTCTAATGGATTCTTAAAGAGCATTAAAAAAAGACCAGCTTAAAAAATATTCAGAGGTGGGGGAAATGTCTCTGAGCCTCACCAAATGAGAATCATGGGGAGTAAATTCATAAATGTGTCCATGTACAAAAGTTATCCTCCTTGATGTGATTTAAATGCCCTTGTTGGAACATGAAAAATGAGAATATTGCTTACTCAGGACATTTGTTAATCATGATAAAAGGAAATATTCATTGGATAGTATTTTTTGCTATTGATTGATTGTTTAATATTATTGCACAGTTACAATAAAGGTAAAGAATACTGAGTCCTTCATACAAAAAAAACACATCTCAACCTACCTGTAATATATAAAGTACTATCTAGAAAACCCTTAGATGTGGAACCAGGAATTCCTTGCCTAACTATTAATGCATAAAATAAAAATAAATGAAAACTTCTTCCTCAATGACAATTGAATATTAACATCACTTGATGTTAGCTATTTGATTGCAATAAAAATGAGAGTAAATGATCAGAATAGAATGACCCACCTGGGAAATGAATCTCAGATCACATCAGAGAAGCCTTTATTCTGAAGGGTTGGTTTATTTTTCTATCAGTAAAGATAACTATAATTATATCTACACACATATACAAGCATACATAAATATATACACAATCTATACATATATGAGTGTGTGTATATAAATGTATGTGTGAATTTTATGTGTATTAACTACATTTATATTTATAATTAATTAAATTAAATTAATGTAATTAAAATTAATTACATTATATTTATAATTACATTTATAATAATTTACAGTGTATTAATACACATTAATGTGTATGGACATTTTAAAATATTACATAAATACCAGTTGTTATGCTTTAAGTCGATTAATTTATTAACTGCTTTCAAAATCTGAATGATTTAGATTCTGCCAATTAATCAGTCAATAAACATTTATTAAGCACTTACTAAATTCTAATCCCTAGGTTGAATGCAGGGGATACAAAGAAAAAAATAGGCCTTTCTTTCAGAGAGCTTGGAGTCTAATAGTGAAGTCATTATAAAACAACACATATAAACAAGATATATACAGGTTTAATTGGAGATAATAATTGTTTATTAAGGATGACTGGAAAAGTCTCTTACGGAAGGAAGGAATTTAGCTGAAACTTCAAGAAAGCCAGGGAAGTCAGTAGGCAGAGAAGAGGAGGGAGAGATGTCCAAGTATAGGATATAACTTGTGAAAATGCTAAGGGAACTTAGATGAAGTATAATCTATATACGGGAAAGAAACCAGGTGTATTGGACTAAAGGGCAGGAGGTGAGTGGCAGGGAGTAAGCTATAAGAATGGAAATGTGAGATGGAAGGGGGCAGCTTATAAGAGACATAACAGCCTGATGGAAAATTCCATATTTGATACTGTATGTAATAGGAAATCAATGGAGTTTATTAAATAGGGTTGACATGAGCAGATTGAGCTTTAGGATCATCAATTTGGAAGGTTAAGTGCAAGACAGACTACAGTGGAGAGCAGAAAGCAGGAATACCACCTTGCAGGCTACTTCAATTGTACAGGCTTAAGGTAGTGAGTGCCCGAGCCAGGATAGTGGCAGTGTCAGAGGAGAAAGGGGAACACATATGAGAGATGTTAGGAAGGTAGAAAGGCCAATCAGGGCAACTAATTGAAAATGTAAGGGAGTGAGAGAGGATAGAGAGTCCAAGATGATCCCTCGGTTATGATTCATAGGGAAGTTAGAAAGAGAGGAGGGTTTAGTGAGAAAAATAGTGAGTACAGTTTCATACATATCGATACGAATATGATACCATTGAGAAACATAAAAAGTTTAAATGGAAAATCCAGTTCACAAGGTCATTAGGCAGTTGGAGATGTGAGACTGAAGGTCAAGAGAGAGGTTAGGGCTGGATAAATTGATCTGTGAATTATAAGCATAAAGATGATAATTGAATCCATGGAGGCCAAGGAGACAACCAAGCAAAATAAGACAGAGGAGGAAGGGATAATAGCCTTGGACAGAGTCTCCAGGGAAATTAATAGTAAGAGAGTCTGGAAGAAGGTCGAGAAAAAGAGATTGTCAGCTCCAATGAGGCAAATAGGTTTCACATACAATAACAAACAAATTAATAAACAAACACTCTCCCTCACAATTAGAACCCAGTGTAGAATGGACTGCTTCAGTACATGGCAGATTTTGACTCTGGAGATTTCTTCAGTCATAGACTTGGATGAACAATTGTTGAGAATGCTATAGAATGTTTAAACATGGTGTGGACTCACTCACCTCTGAGACCACTCCAAATTCTTTGCTTCTTTTACTATAAACACTGCTTTTATTAATAATATCCAAATTCTCAAAGTATCCTCATGGACTCAAGAACAAGCAGACTGCCAAACCAACTAGCATGATGGATCTGAAAACAGTCATGGTTCAAATCCTGCCTCTGAAACTTAATACTTGTGGGTCCCTAGGCAAGTAAATTTAGCACCTGTTGCCTCATCTGTAAAATGTGAGCTAATAAGTTCTATCCAGCTCTAAGCTATTTTCTTTGTCAGCATTTAATAAAGAGCCATGCTTTTTCATAGACTCAACTGTCATACAAATATCTGGATTTCCATTTATTATTTTGTGGCCAGCACACACAGCCCATTTCATGGCATGGATAGACCAAACACTATGGGAAAGTAACACTCAAATTGATCGATCTATGAATTATTGAGCTAACAGAAGAAGGGGAAGTATGTGAAAAATTTTCACCATACAACTAATACATCATGATCAATAAACACAAGTTGTCTTGAACTTAAAACTCAGATTATAACTACATCAATAAAGTATTATAAAAGTGCTTACCTTCATTAGTTGTTCATTTTCTCTGAGAAAAAGAAGCATATTTTTAAATTAAAAGAAGCAGAAGTTTGAATGGACTTTCTGGAGAGTATCATGGTTTTAATAACATGCATATACATATACACACATATGTGTGTATGTATGTACATATGTGCATGTGTGTACAAATGTGTATGTATATGTGTATATGTGCATACATGTATATATATATATGTATGTATGTGGTTGTGTATTTTTAGAGATGGACAGAGACAGAGTTTCAGTAAATACTGTTTACAATCACAAATATAATTAAAATCTTTCTAACTTGACAATCAGGGCACCCAAAAAACCCAGCACTTTATGTTGTAGTTATAAAGAAGGTCATTCTAACTGCAGTGGAGATGAACTTTTAATAAGACCATTTACAGGAAAGGGAAAATCCTTTGAGTTGTCTTGTTTACTTGTTAAAAGCATTACCGGGGTCAGGAAAAGAAGGGATTTTTCAAATTTCACTGTCATAAATACTTAAAATTCTTACGAAGTTCCTTATTTTTATTAATTTTTTTGTTGTGACTATTTTGTCACAACTTCTAGGGAACTGCATGTTTTTTAATCAACATAGAATAATATCAACATTATGTTACTACATACATGCAAATATGCACACATGTTTCTGCTGCCTTGACACACATATTAACTATAACTAACAGCACGAAAAACATGGAAAAACGCCAACTGAATACAATAGTTCCCCTGGAGTCAAAAAAATCTAATTTTAAAACTTGTCTATGACAATAATTTGTGTAATGGCAGATCACTTAACCTTTTGGATCCTCAGGCAACTCACTAAGACTTAGCAATATTTTTTTATAACCGCAGGGGAAATACTATGCACATATATGAGATTATGTAAAGTTTGAAAAGAAATATGAATGAGTAAGGCTCACATGAGCTTTTGGAGTGAAAGAGACCAATATGGTTTTCATTCTTATGGTTAAGTTATAAAACACGACGTGTGAAAAGGTGCCTTAAATCTATTTTTTAATTATATATTAAGGAAGGAGGAGAAAGCATCAGGTTAAGGAAGTTGCCTCCAGGATTGTAGGAAAGTTGCTTCAAAGGTATCAAGGAACTCACCAGGGATGTAGCAAGCAAAGAAAGCCCATCTGGTAGTTTCCAATTTTAACTAATTTTTCTTGCTGAGTTGTTCCTAAGTTAAGTTGTTTCTAGGCTTCTTAAGTCATGTACCTGCTAAAAGAACCCTCTACGTTCCTGTAACCTCAGGCAAAGCCCTCCCTCAGGCATTTTTCTAGTTTGAAGATTTTCTATTGCCTTGATTTCCTTGCTAAAATGATCACTCAAACATCCAGCTTCACAGGTATCCAACAGCATGTCTAGAGTCAAATAAAAACAAGCAAGCTCAGTCTCTGTTTGATGGAAAGCTTGCTGCTCATAATAAATGACATCCTTAAGGTCCCTTCCAGCTCTGAATAGGATCCTAAGATAAAGGTTTGTTGCCAGGAGCAAACACTTGTGGTATGGACAATAGATCCCAGAGAGCTACTAAGATTAAAAAACAGAAGTTCTCTGTGACTCCAATGGATCTATGATCCATGGCTGCAAGTTACACAACACTACAATATCCCAAGAAAGACAATTATCATATAGAGGAATTGAAGAGCAGTATAGTGCTGAGGCGTCAAACTCCTGACTTGGACTTGGTGAAACACTGTATCCTGGATCAAATTAAAAGGCAGTTGGGCAATATTTAATTAAATAAATCAAAATAAAATAAATGTGTGATCCAGGGCAAGTCACGTGCTCAGTACAACTCTCTAATAAACAAACAAATAAATGGACCAATTGATAACTGTATATATGTGTACATGCATGTACACATATATATATATACACATATACACATGCATGTGTATATGCATGTATGCATAAATGTATGTGTATTGTATGTGCGTGTATGTGTGTATGCATATAGAGGTGTGTATGTTTATATGTACATGTGTGTATGTGTACACACACAGAGGTATGTGTGTGTCTCAATCGTAAAAGTCCCCTATAGCAACTAAATCCCATGTTCAGACATAATAGAATCATCAACTTAGAGGAGAATGGAAAGTCTCATGGAACATGTGAATAGCTATTACATGCACACACACATACACACACTCAATAGATACATAGATAAATAAATAGGTGAATGAAGAAATTGATGAATCAAAAATAAATGAAACTAAGATTTGATTAAATTGTCTAATTTAAAAATTACTGAAAAAAAGATCAACCAGTCATAACTCCCACCAGAGTGAGGGATAAATGGAAGATATTTTATATGCTACAATTCTGTCATTCCAAAGTCAGGATTAAGGAAGAGTTCTACCCAAATTAATTGAACACCTATGATAAATTATATACAAGAAAATAGCAGAAGATATGCAGGCATAGATCAGCTGATGTAGCATCTGTAGCAAGAATAAATGCGTGCAAGTCCTGTGTGTGTATACTCACACATACACATATATGTATATGTTTACATACACAGACATACAAATACATACATATACATACATACATACATACATACATACATACATACATACAACATAATAGATGGAACCTGCAACCAAAGCCAGGAATATGGTTCAAGTTGCACCTGTGATATATCCTGACTGTGAGATTCTGGACAAGTCATTTAATCTGTTAATACTTTATGCAACTCTTTGAAGATGATAGGATGAAGTATTTAAAGGTGTCCTAGAAGCCTTCAAGTTCAACCCCTTACTTTTCACAATGGAAGAAATTGAAGCCAAGAGAAAGTTCACAATTTGCCTGTTGTCACAAAGCTAGTGTGTTACTGGGTGAGAACTGAACCCAAGTCTTCCAGATTGCAGGTCTGTGAAGATGATCTGGACTCTGAGGAGCCAAGAACTCCAATATATCAGTAGCAATGGGGAAGAAGCAAGCAAAAGGATCTGGCCTTATATATGTCACCAGACAGAATTTTTTTTCCAAATGCAAACCTATTAGGATGAATCAAAGATGGTGAAGGGTCATAAAGCTAAAGGAGGTCACATGACATGGAAAGAAAACTACCTACAGAGTCAAAGCCTGATTTCCTGATAAACATCTGACCCATCCTGGCTGTATGACCTAGGAATGTCACTTAACATCTCAGTGGTTTGGGAATCTCTCTAAGATCACAAATTACAGAGCAGAGCAGGTACCAGTCTCCATTGCTAGAGGGAGGTTTCTCCCTTGAAGTTCCTTGAATTAATGAACACAAAGATCCAAACAAAATTCTAGCTAAGAAAGAAAGGATGGGGAAGCTATCTTCATTTTGTAGTAGTATTTTTGTAAGATGGATATATTAAGTTTCTTTTTCTCACTCTCCTTCTCCCTTTCTCTCTCTGTTCTCCATTTCCCTCTCTCTCTCCCTCTCAGTCTCTCTTCCTCTGTCTCTGTCACTCACTTTGTGCCTCTGTCCCTCTGTCTCTAGCTCACTGTCTCTGTCTCTTTCACTAAGATTTTTCCTAGTCAAATACTCCAAATGTCCTTTATACTCCTTGAAAACAGCTCTTTTTGTTTCTATTTGTAAAAATAAATGCTTAGCACATTACGTGAAGGATAGGTTTTCACATGCAAAGCCCTTACATGATATGTCAGCATGCTAGAGTTATGTAATCTACACTTTTAAGTTAAAGATTTCCTCCCAAAATCCATGTGTATTTATCTCTGCTTGCTTGATAAATATACATTCTCATTTCTGAAGGAAAATAAAAAGCTTCATTGGAGATTTATTGGCTGCAATCAGCCAAGAGGCTTCATAGGCAATTGTTGAAAGATCCTGAGATTTAAACAGTACCTGTCTCACTCTCCAGAATTGCATTAAACCGACTGCCTAATTCTGTGTATACAGTTTACATATATGGAAATTGAGACCCAGAAATGTTAAATGATTTGCTAACATCAGTAATCAAATGACAATGGTTACTAAGTGGCAAAGTCTGGATTAAATCTTAAGCTTCTCACTCCGTTTTCCTTCCAGGGACACCACACAGTTATCACCCCTATGACAAGAAACACAAAGGTTTAAGTGGTCATGCCCATTGCCTTCATCACTGCTGTCAATTATTAGGCCTTACTCTTGGACCCAAAAGTTGGGGTTTGAGGTACATGGATATCACATGACAGACAGCTTGGGGATTTGGATAGTATTCTGTACTTGGAGTCAGAAAGACAGAGGCCCCATGACCCTTACTATGGGATTATCTGTGAAACATCAATTTATCTCTTTGAGATGTCTCTATTGTCTCACTTATAAAAAAAACTCAAGTGAGATAATGTACTTTTATATACTAGGGTGTGTGTGTTTGTGTGTGTGTGTGTGTGTGTGTGTGTGTGTGTATATATATATATATATATATATATATATATATATATAATATCAAGTCTGAGCAGCTATATCTGGAAACATTAAATATGGTGAGTTCCCAGATTTCACTATTGTCATCCCTTCCAATCCAACAGTTGTTGGAGTGGGGAAAAAAATTAGAAGATGTCAGATGTCAGGTATCTTTTTCCCTGTTTTCCTCAGTGGAAACTTGGAGCGAAAGGTACAGTGGAAAGAATCTAGACTCTGGAATAAGAGAACTTGAGAATGAATCATGTCCTTGCTACTCATTTCCTATATGATCTCAGGAAAATGTCTCCATACCTCAGGTTCTACATATATATATATATATATATATATATCTATATATATATATATGTGTGTGTGTGTGTGTGTGTGTGTGTGTGTGTATACATTTATACATGTATATATTTCTACCTACCTAGCTAGTTAACTAACCTCAGGTTCCAATATATAAAATGAAAGGTTTTTATCTGATAGCTTCTAAGATGTCTCTACTTCTAAATATATGATCCTAAGCCTATTCAGACAATATCAGCACACTTCAGTGTGAGCAAATATGGGGAGGGGTGGTTACTCTCTTCTTACTAGTTTGCCATTTGCTAAGCATGGAGTCAATGTTCATTTGCCTTGAAGGATGGGGCAAATGGTGTCTCTAAATCCCTTAAATAAACCCAGCTCTCATACTTCTGTCTTCCCATGTTAACCCCCTTAAGAGGCAGGAGTGGACATGGCTGACACCAATGCAGATTCACTATTAGAAGAAAACTGCTTTAGATTGAGCAACCTGGCTCATTTCCCTATGACCCCTGAATTCTTCCTCAAGTCTCTGATTTCCATTGTTTTGGGCTGTTATTCCCTTCTTAGCTGTGATCCTAATAGTTGACCCAGGCCTTTCTACCCAACCACGGTATTGCCAATACTTCCATTTTGGCTGACTATTTTCCTTGGCATCCTGTACAGCTCTTGCCTCTGGGCTTGGTGCTAGATCTATGTTTTGTCCTTGTTCCCAGTTCCAGCATTGCAGCTCCCTGGCCCAGTTTCCAAGGAGTTGTAAAGTCAACATCTCTGTCTGAGCCTTTGGGACATAACTGGCCATTGAATTTTTGATCCACAAGTGATAGAATGGGTCACTGTTACAGGGTTCTTATTTGAACCCAGAGGAATTTTGACACTAAAAGATATTGGGCAATTGATACTATTTAATACCCTATATATTGAGGATGAGTTATTTTCTCAAATTTGGAGATAATGTCAGAAAGTCAGGAAAAAATACCTTAGTTTAAAATTCAATAAAATGTGTTTTAATGAAAGTAACCTTTTTATTACTTGCTTAAAGCTTAAGATCAAACTACAGTCACTGAAGACAGAGACTCCTGGAAGCCATGCTTAATAAAGTCAACACTAAAGTTTAGACATTAGAGCCAATTGTATCTCTGGGGAGAACTGAAATAGAGAAAATGCTCCTAAGTTCCATGAAGAAATCTAACTTTAAGTTCGAGTTACTTATGAAGCAATTAGAGGAGAATATCCCCCAAGAGGAAAGGAGAAACTCCATTTTTTTCATATACTGTATTGATATTCCTTTTCTTGGTATTGACAAAATATTTGTTAGATTATAAATAAAATTATATTTAAATTATATTAGTTTACATGTAATAAGTAGAGCCTATTTTTGGACTTTGAGACTCATGAAGATCTTGTGCATTTGAAATCTTGACTTTGGTCCCCTGATCTCCCATAATACTTACTTTTAATGATAATTATTTAAGTGATAATGGCTGAAGAGAGGACAAGACAGAGATGTTGCTGGGCAGCTAATAACCCCAGCTTGTAAAAGTAAACACTCTTGATGTAGCTAGTCATTAGCTCTCATTAACTGTTAACAAGGCCTGGTTTGTACTGAATATTAGAATTTGTGGTTATTTTCAGATTGTAAAAAAAATCACAAATGTTACAAAGACGTAGCAAATGTTTTGTTAGTATTTCAGATGAGAAATGGAAGCCCACAGTTGGTGTTTAATAAATGTTTATTGATTGATTGGCTTGCAGAAGTAAAATCTAGACATCTTATTTTAACCTAGGCTACTGAAAACCATTTACGTATTTATTATCAGTATATCTTTCAAAAATTAATTTTTCAATTTTTTAAACCCTCAGAGGAAACTAAATTATGTATTCATTTACATCCATGCTCCCTCTCTGCATTCCCCACAATCAAAACACACACACACACACACACACACACACACACACACAACAAAAAAAACTTCACAATGTGATTATTTTCCCAATTCAGTCAAATGTAGTTTTTTTAGCTTACAAGTTTTTACAGGAAATATGGGCTAACCAATGATGCTAAAAGCAATAAAAAAATTGTCTAGGAAATTATTAAAATCAAACAAATGGAGGGTTTTGTCCTAATTTGAAATACAGAGAACATTGAGAATGGAATGAGGAAAGAGAGAATGAGGAAAATTCCAGATTAGAGATCCTGTTTCTCATACTGCTATGTTTTGAAAAGCAGAGTTACTGGGTGAAATGACCAGGAATTGAGGTAAATGAGGTCAACAGCAGGTTCACAAAGAGGACTCCACTTCTCTGTAGGGTATGAAGGAAGATGAATGAACTGCAAATAAGTAATTACTTAAAAAAAGAATAGAAGAAATAACAATAAAGTATTATTTATTCACAGGTTCAAGATATTCAATCTAGATGCTTGTTTTGATATTGTGAGGTTGGCTCTCTCAGTGTCCAACAAGGCCCTTTCTAAAGGAGTACGTGAAACAAGTATCATTCTCTCTGAATCTCTTTGAAACATAGCATTTATTTCCATGGAGAAACAGTAAGATGGCAATATCCAGCAACATGATCAGACAATAAGGAGTGGAGGCAAGATGGCAGTGTGAAAACAGTGTTTTCCCAGAGCTCTCTCATGAGTTCTGTGAGATACCTCTAAAAAAGTGAATCTGAGAACATTTGAGAGAGTTAAAAGCCATTAGTAATCTGAGTGGTGCAAATTTCCAAGCCAGGAGAGTCCACAAGGCCAAAGGACGGATCTGTAGGCTGGGAGAGTGCCTGGCACATGGAGCTGCACCAGACCACACCAAAGCAGAAGCAGCTGCAGAATCCAGGCTGGGAGAAAGCTGGACACCCAAAACTGGTAGAGATGCCCAGGCCTCCCAAAACAGGACAACAGTTGGTTGAAGAAATGGGACGCAGCAGTGCAGCACTTGTGGCCATGAGGCATCCATTCCTGAGGCTTGCAGCCCAAAGGTTTGAACCTCGCCTTCTTGAGCTTCTGGGAGATGTGATGGCCAGGTAAAGGGACCTCATTCCTCCCTCCCTCCCTGACCGAGAGAATTCCTCCAGAAAATTGCTGGAATAGAGGAGACAGAAGGGGTTTCAGTAGCCAAACAGTGGGAACTCCTGAGTCCCAGAAGGGTAGAGCCAGAAAGGGTCAACACCAGGAACCCAGACATGCCTTTCCACAGCCAGGGGAAGTGGCAGACACCAGCACAAACAACAGTCTATACCACTGGTGCTGGAAAGCACCCCTAGGGGAAAAGGAGACCTCCAGCAGCCAGACAAACTCTCCCCTAAACCTCAGGAAACCAAAGGCCATAACACACAAAACCAGTAACTAGACTCACAATTCCCAGAACAAGAAACTGGAGACAGAGATCCCTGAGCCTCCAAAGTAGAAACCCACTGTAAAGCCAGGAAAAAGCTAACCAACATGAAGAAGAACACAGAAAAAAACTGACGACCATTGATTCTTTTTTTGGAGACAGGAAAGATCGAAATACCAATTCAGAAGAGGGCAGCATTGACACTATACCAACATCTGATGCCTCAAAAGGGAATGTGAACTGATCTCAAAGCCAAAAAGCATTCCTGGAAGAGCTAAAGGAGGACTTGAAAACCAAATTAGGGAGATAAAAAAAATGGGAAAAAAACATAGATTAGATCAAATCTTTAAGAAGTAAAATTGGCAAAATGGCTGAGATTCAGAATCTAAATAGAGAAAATGACACCCTGAAAGGTAAAATCATCCAAATGAAAAAGGAGACTCAAAAGCAAAATGAAGACAGCAACTCATTAAAAATTAGAATTGAGTAAGTAGAAGCTAATGACTCTATGAGGCATCAAGAAGTAGTAAAACAAAATGTAAAGAATGAAAAAAATAGAAGAAAATGTAAAATATCTTATTGGAAAAACAACTGACCTGGAACATAGATCCAGGAGAGGCAATTTAAGAATTATTGGTCTACTGGAAAGCCATGATGAAAAAAGAGCCTGGACAGTATCTTTGAATAAATTATCAAAGATAACTGACCAGAGGTCCATAAATAATCATTGAAAGAATCCACCAAGCACCCCATAAAAGAGATCCTAAATTGAAAACTCCAGGAAATATTAAAGTGAAATTTCAAAACTGTAAAGTCCAGGAGAAAATAATGCAAGCAGCCAAAAAGAAATAATTCAAATATTGTGGAACTACAGTCAGGACCATGTAGGATCTTTCCACTTTTACGTTAAATGACAGGAGAAATTGGAATATGATATTCTGAAGGGCAAAGGAGTTGTGACTACAACCAAGGAACAACTACCCAGGAAAACTGAGCATAATTTTTCTTTTTCTTTATTTATTTAATATTTTTAGTTTTCAACATTGATTTTCACAAAAATTTGAATTACAAATTTTCTCCCCATTTCTACCCTCCCCCAAGTCCAAGATGGCATATATTCTGAGTTCCCTAATCCACACTCAGCCCTCCCTTCTGTCACCCCACTCCCCCATCCCCTTTTCCCTTTCTTATAGGGCAAGATAGATTTCTATGCCCCATTGTCTGTATACCTTATTTCCTAGTTCCATGCAAAAACTTTTTTTTGAGCATCTGCTTTTAAAACTTTGAGTTCCAAATTCTCTCCCCTCTTCCCTCCCCACCCACCCTCCCTAAGAAGGCAAGCAATTCAACATATGCCACAAGTGTATCATTATGTAAAATCCTTCTACAATACTAATGTTGTGATAAACTAACTATATTTTGCTCCTTCCCATCCCATACCCCTTTGTTCAATTTTCTCCCTCGACCCAGTACCTTTTCCAAAGTGTTTGCTTTTGATTACCTCCTCCCCCTATCTGCCTTCCCTTCTATCATCCACCATTTTGTCTCCTTCCTCCTTCTTTCCTGTGGGGTAAGATACCCAATTGAGTGTATATGTTAATCCCTCCTCAGGTCAAATCCAATGAGAGCAAGATTCACTCACCTCTCTAATCCTTTAATTTGATTTTATTTTTTTAGATATCATTCCTTCATATTCAACACACCATGTGCCCTCTGTCTATACATACACATATATGTATGTATGTATGTATGTTATATATGTACATATTCCATTCAGCTACCCAAATACTGAGGTCTCATGAATTATACACATCATCTTTCCACGTAGGAATGTAAACAAAACAGTTCAACTTTAGTAAGTCCCTTGGGATTTCTCTTTCTTGTCTACCTTTCCATGCTTCTCTTGATTCTTGTGTTTGAAAGTCAAATTTTCTATTCAGCTCTGGTCTTTTCACTGAGAAAGCTTGAAAGTCCTCTATTTTTTTTGAAAATCCATATTTTGCCTTTGAGCTTGATACTGAGTTTTGCTGGGTAGGTGATTCTTGGTTTTAATCCTAGCTCCATTGACCTCTGGAATATCATATTCCAAGCTCTTCGATCCTTTAAGGTAGAAGCTGCCAGATCTTGTATTATTCTGATTGTGTTTCCACAATACTCAAATTGTTTCTGGCTGCTTGCAGTATTTTCTCCTTGATCTGGCAGCTCTGAAATTTGCTGACAATATTCCTAAGAGTTTTCTTTTTGGGATATTTTTCAAAAAGCAGTCGGTGGATTCTTTCAATTTCTATTTTACCCTATGGCTCTAGAATATCAGGGCAGTTCTCCTTGATAATTTATTGAAAGGTGATATCTAGGCTCTTTTTTTGATCATGTCTTTCAGGTAGTCCAATCATTTTTAACCTATCTCTCCTGGATCTATTCTCCAAGTCAGTATTTTTTTTCCAATGAGGTAGTTCACATTGTCATCCACTTTTTCATTCTTTGGTTCTGTTTTATAATATCTTGATTTCTCATAAAGTCACTAGCTTCCACTTGCTCCAATTTAATTTTTAAGGTAGTATTTTCTTCAGTGGTCTTTTGGACCTCCTTTTCTGTTTGGGTAATTCTGCCTTTCAAGGAATTCTTCTCCTCGTTGTCTTTTTGGAGCTCTTTTGCCATTTCAGTTAGTCTATTTTTAAGGTGTTTTTTCTTCAGTATTTTTTTGGGTCTCCTTTAGCAAGTCATTGACTTGTTTTTCATGGTTTTCTCACATCATTCTCATTTCTCTTCACATTTTTTCCTCTATTTCTCTAACTTGCTTTTCCAAATCCTTTTTGAGCTCTTCCATAGCCTGAGACCAGTTCACGTTTTCTTTGGAGGCTTTTGATGTAGGCTCTTTGACCTTGTTGACTTCTTATGGCTGTACATTTTGGTATTTTTTGTCACCAAAGAAAGACTCCAAAGTCTGAGTCTGAATCTGAGTCTGTTTTCACTGCCTGGCCATGTTCCCAGCCAATTACTTGACCCTCGAGTTTTTCGTTGGGTTATGACTGTTTATAGAATAGGGAGTACTTTGTTCCAAGTTGAGGGAATGTGCTGTTATTTTCAGAGCAATTTCTATACAGCAAGCTCTGCCACACCAGCGCTCCACCTCCCCCAAGAACTGCCATTGCTGACCTGACTCAGATCTTAAGCAGGCTCAGCATTCCAGCTCTGATGTGCCACTTAAGTCCTCCCACCAGGTGGGCCTGTGTCTGGAAGCAAATGCGGCTGTAGTTCTGTATCTGCACCATCCCTGCTTCCCCCCTGGGGTGGTTGCCAAATTATGAACTTCTTTCACTCTGTCCCCTGCAGGTTTTCCCACTAACCTTCTCTGTTGTCTTTGGTGTTTGTGGGTTGAGAAGTCTGCTCACTGCCACAGCTCACTGATTCAGGGCACTAGGGCCTTTTCCCCCTGGCTCCTGGTCTGGTTGGTCTGGGTGCAGCCAATGCTGGGCTCTGCTCCACTCAGATCCTAGCTCCATGTGTGATAGACCTTACCTAGCAACCATCCAGGCTGTCCTGGGCTGGAGCTCTGCTTCCCTCTGCTATTTTGTGGGTTCTACAGTTCTAAAATTTGTTCAGATCCATTTTTTATAGGTGTTTGGAGGGTCCTGGTGCAGAGTCCTAGGCAAGTCCCTGCTTTCCAGCCACCATCTTGGCTCCACCCTAGTCTACTTTTTAAAGTTTTATTTTCTTCGGTAATTTTTTTCTGTCTCCTTTAGCAAGTCATTGACTTGTTTTTCATGGTTTTCTTGCATCACTCTCATTTCTCTTTCCAATTTTTCCTCTACTTCTCTAACTTACTTTTCCAAATCCTTTCTGAGTTCTTCAATGGCCTGAGACCAGTTCATGTTTTTTTTTTTTTTCTTGGAGGCTTTTGATGTAGGCTCTTTGACTTTGTTGACTTCTTCTGCCTATATATTTTGGTCCTCTTTGTCACCAAAGAAAGATTCCAAAGTTGAGTCTGAATCTGAGTCTGTTTTCACTGCCTGGCCATGTTCCCAGCCAACTACTTGACCCTTGAGTTTTTCTTCGGGTATGACTGCTTGTAGAGTATAGAATGCTTTGTCCCAAGCTTGAGAGGCTGCACTGTTGTTTTCAGAGCTTTTTCTACACAGCAATCTCTGCCACACAAATGCTCTTCCTCCCCCAAGAACCGCCAACCTGGACCACGACTCAGATCTGAGCAGGTTCTGCAGTCCTGCTGGATTCCACCACTTAATTCCTCCCACCAGGTGGGCATAGGACTGGAAGCAACTGCAGCCATAGTTCTGTAGCTGCACCACCTACACTGCCCCCGTACGGAGGCCATACCAGGAACTCCTTTCACTCTGTCCCTGAAGATTTTTTCCATGAATCTTCTCTGTTGTCTTTTGCTGTTTTGGGGTTGAGAAGTCTGGTAACTTCCACATCTCACTGACTCAGGTTGCTAGGACCTTTTCTGCCTGGCTCCTGGTCTGGTTGGTCTGGGCACAGCCCACGCTGGGCTCTGCTCCCAGCTCCATGCAATAGACCTTACCCAATGATCATCTAGGTTGTCCTAGGATGGAGCCCTGCTTCCCTCTGACATTCTGTGGGTTCCGCAGTTCTAAAATTTGTTCAGATCATTTTTATAGGTGTTTGGAGGGTCCTGGGGAAGATCTTTAGGAAAGTCCCTGCTTTCCAGCTGCCTTCTTGGCTCTGCCCCCTAGAACATCAATTCCTTTTAAGAAGCAAAAGATGGTTTCATTCTATGCACTTTATTCTGCATCTGATAGATCACAGTTGGAATATTGGGCTCTCTTCTGGGCATCACGATTGACATAGGACATTTATAACCGAGCACGTGTTGGTTCCTTCTCACGCCCACTGCTCTTCGCATCACAACTGGGTCTGGAGTTCCTCCTCAGGAGAGGTTCCCACAATCTTCCTTGGCTCAAAGACTTAGCATAATTTTTCAGGCAAGGAGATGGACGTTCAACAAAATAAGGGAATTCCAGACCTTCATGATGAAAAGGCCAAACTCAATGGAAAATTTGATCCTCAAATACAAAACTCAAGAGACACATAAAAGGAAAAACAGGGGGAAAACCCCATAAACCTTGTTAATCAGTAAAGGCAAATTGTTTAGGTGCTTATATAGGATTATATATATATATATATATATATATATATATGTGTGTGTGTGTGTGTGTGTGTATATATATATATATATACACACATATATACATATATACACATATACATGTATACATATTATATATATGCTAATCTTGAGAATAGTACAGTAGTTATTACAACAATTGAAAGGGATACACATAGACTGGATTTGCTACTATAAAATAACTGATATTAGGATAAAACACATAAATAAGAGATGTAAAGGGAAGGTTCTGGGAGAAGAGGTAAGGAGGTAGTAGAAAAGGGTAAATTACATCAAATGAAGAGGCAAAAAATGCATTATAGTAGAGGGAAAGACAGGAGGGAGAGGAGTGGTATATGTGCTTTACTCTCATCAGATTAGGTTCAAGAAGAGAATAATATACTCTGAAAAGTATACCAATCAAACTTGTCCTACAGACAGTAGGCCGGGAAAGGGGAAAGGAAAGGAGGGTTTGTCAGAAGGGAGGGAAGAGGTAGCAAGGGGAAAAGGGTAAGATAAGGGAGGGAAATTGAGAGGGAGGGTAAATTGAGGAAGTTGGTGGTCAAAAGCAAAACTCTTTTGAGGAGCAGAAGGGGTGAGGGAGAAATAAAAGCATAAAGGGGGTGGGGGACAGGATGGAGAAAAAGACACAGCTACACAGCTTGTAATCATAACTGTGAATGTGAATGGGATGAACTTTCCCATAAAACAGAGGCAGATAGCAGAATGGATTAAAAAACATAATTCTACAGTGTGTTGTTTACAAGAAACACATCTGAAAAAGGGGGATACAAACAGGGTAAAAGTAAAAGGATGGAGTAGAAATTATTGTGCTTCAGCTAAAGTAAAAAAAGAAAGCAGGAGTAGCAATACTCAATCAAAGCAATAGCAAAGATAGATCTAATTAAAAGAGATAAGGAAAGACATTATATCCTGATAAAAGACACCATAGACAATGAAGCAATATCATTATTTAACATATATCCACCAAGTGATATAACATGCACATGCTTAGAGGAGAACTTAAGAGAGTTACAGGAAGAAATAGACAACAAAATTATGCTGGTGGGGAAACTCAACGTCCCCCTCTCTGAACTTGATAAATCTAACCTCAAAATAAACAAGAAAGAAGTTAGGGAGGTGAATAGTATTTTAGAAAAAAAAGCAGATATGATAGACCTCTGGAGAAAACTGAATGGGGATAAAAAGGAATATACTTTTTTCTCAGTGGCACATGGCACGTTCTCAAAAATTGACCATGTATTAGGGCATAACAACCTCACAATCCAGTAGAGAAAGGTTAAAATAGTCAATGCATCTCTCAGATCATGACACAATAAAAATTATTTGTAATAAAGTACCATGGAAAGATAAACTAAAAATTAATTGGAAACTAAATAATCCAATCCTAAAATATGAGTGGGCCAAAGAACAAATCATAGAAACAATTAATAACTTCATTCAAGAGGACGACAACAATGAGACAACATACCAAAACTTATGGGATGCAGCAAAAGCCATTCTTAGGGGAAGTTTTATACCTTTAAATGCTTACATGAATAAAATAGAGAAAAAGGAGATCAATGAATTGTGCATGCAACTCAAATAAACTAGAAAAAGAACAAATTCAAAATCCCCAATTTGATACTAAATTAGAAATAGTGAAAATCAAAGGAGATATTAATGAAATTGAAATCAAGAAAACTATTGAACTAATGAATAAAATTGAGAGCTGGTGTTATGAAAAAAAAACAATAAAATTGATAAATCCTTGGTCAATTTCATTAAAAATAATTAAAGAGGAAAAGCAAATTACCAGAATCAAAAATGAAAAGGGCGAATTCACCTCTAATGAAGAGGAAATTAAACAATAAATAGGAATTATTTTGCCCAGATGTATGCCCTTAAATTTGATAACCTCAGGGAAATGGATGAATATTTACAAAAATACAGATTGCCCAGTTTAACAGAAGAGGAAATAAATTACCTAAATAACACTACCTCAGAAAAAGTAATTGAGTAAGCCATCAATGAAATCCCTAGGAAAAAATCTCCAGGGCCATATCGTTTTACATGTGAATTCTATCGAACATTTAAAGAACAATTAATTCCCATATTTTATGGATTATTTTGGAAAATAGGCAAATAAGGAGTCCTACCAAATTCTTTTTCTGACACAAATATGGTACTACTACCTAAAACAGGAAGAGTCAAAACAGAGAAAGAAAATTATAGATCAATTTATCTAATGAATATTGATACAAAAATTTTGAATAAAATGTTAGCAAAAAGAGTGCAGCGACTTCTCAGGAAAATAATACACTATGACCAGGTAGGATTTATTCCAGGAATGCAAGGCTGGTTCAGTATTAGGAAAACTATCAGCATAATTGATCATATCAATAACAAAATTAGTAGAAACCATATGATTATCTCAATAGATGCAGAAAAAGCTTTTGAAAAAAATACAACACCCCTTCCTATTAAAAACAGTAGAGAGCATAGGAATAAATGGAGTCTTCCTCAAAATTATAAATGGCCTCTACCTAAAACCACCAGCAAGCATTATATGTAATTGGGATAAGCTAGATGCATTCCCCATAAGATCTGGAGTGAAACAAGGATGTCCATTATCACCCCTACTTTTCAATTTGGTACTATAAATGTTAGCTTTAGCATTAAGAGAAGAAAAAGGAATTGAAAGAATTAGAATAGGCAAAGAAGAAACTAAAGTATTACTTTTTGCAGATGATATGGTGGTTTACTTAGAGAATCCTAGAGATTCAAGTAAAAAACTACTTGGAATAATAAACAACTTTAGGAAAGTTGCAGGATATAAAATAAACCCACATAAATCCTCGGAGTTCCTGCACATTACTAACAAAGCCCAACAGCAAGAGATAGAAAGAGAAATTCCACTTAAAGTTACTGGAGACACTATAAAATGTTTGAGAGCCTACTTACCAAGACAAACCCAGGGCCTATAAGAACATAATTATGAAACACTTCTTGCACAATAAGTCAGATCTAATTAAATGGGATAACACCAGCTGCTCTTGGTTAGGCTGAGATATTATAATAAAAATGATAATTTAACCTAAATTAATTAACTTATTCAGTGCCATGCCAATTGAATTGCCAAAAATTATTTGACAGAGCTGGATAAAATAATAACAAAATTCATGTGGAAGAACAAAAAGTCCAGAATGTCAAGAGAATTAATGAAAAGAAATGCTAGGGAAGGTGTCCTAGCCATACCAGATAACAAACTGTACTATAAAGCAGCAGTCCTCAAAACTACCTATTACTGGCTAAGAAATGAAGCGGTAGATCAGTGGAATAGGTTAGGTACACAAGACACAGAAGTCACTGACTATAGCAATCTACTCTGATAAACCCAAAGAATCCAGCTTCTGGGTTAAGAATTCACTATTTCATAAACACTGCTGGGATAATTGGAAAATAGTATGGCAGAAACTGGGCATTGTCCCACAATTTACACCATATACCAAAATACAGTCAAAATGGGTATATGATTTATGAATAAAAGCTGATACTACAAGCAATTTGGGAGAGATAGGAATAGTTTACCTGTCAGATTTATGGGAAAGGGAAGAATTCATGACCCAACAAGAGATAGAGAGCATTATAGCATCCAAATTGGATAATTTTGATTATGCTAAATTGAAAAGTTTTTATATAAACAAACCCATGCAACAAAGATTAGGAGGGAAACAGAAAATTGGGAGAAAATCTTTACAACCAATGTCTCTGATAAAGGCATCATATCTAAAATATACAGGTAACTGAGCCAAATTTATGGGAATAAAAGCCTTTCCCCAACTGATAAATAGTCAAAGGATATGAACAAGCTGTTTTCAGAGAAAGAAATTAAAGATATCTATAGGCATATGAAAAAATGCTCTAAATCACTATTGTTTAGAGAAATGCAAATCAAAACAACTCTTAGGTACCACATCTCTCCTGTCAGATTGGCTAACATGACAAAACAGGAAAATGATAAATGATGGAGATGACATGGGAAAATTGGAACATTAATACATTGTTGGTGGACTTGTGAACACATCCAGCCATTTTGGAGAGCAGTTTGAAACTATGTCCAAAGGGCTATAAAGATGTTCATACCCTTTGACCCAATAATACCTCTCCTATGGCTATATCCCAAAGAGATCACACAAGTGAGAAATGGACCTGTAAGTACAAAAATATTTATAGCTGCTCTTTTTGTGGTGGCAAAAAATTAGAAATCAAGGGGATGCCCATCAATTGGGAAATGGCTGAACAAGTTGTGGTGTATGAATATAATGGAACACTATTGTGCTATAAGAAATCGGGAAGATATGGACTTCATAACAACCTGGAAAGACCTAATTATCTGATGCTGAACGAAAGGAGCAGAACCAGGAAGACATTATACACAACCATGGAAATATTGATTCTCTGATAACTAACTTTGACAGACTTGCCTCTCCTCAGCAATACAAGGCTGAAAGCCAGCTCCAAAGCTATCTATATCCAGAGAAAGAACTGTGGAATCTCAGTGCAGATTGAGGCAAACTATTTGCTCTCTCTCTCTCTCTTTTTTTTCCTCTTTATGTTTTACATTTTGTTTCTTCTCTCTCATGATTCGTTCCATTGGTCATATATCTTCTTTGCAACTTGACTACTGTGTAAATAATTTTAATGTGAAGGTTTATGTAGAATCTATATTGGACTGCATGCCGTCTTGGAGGAAAGGCAGGAAGGGAGGGAAGGGAAGAAAATTTGAAACTCAAGAACATGTAAAACTAAGTGTTGTAAACTAAAAAAAAAAAATCTAATTTAAAAAAGAAAGAAAAAAAGGAAAAAAATGAAAGTTATGGTGACATGGAAGACCAAGACAAAAACTTAGAAGATGACAACAATGTCAAAACATCTATGGGCAAGATGCCAAAGAAAAACAGGTCTGAAGTCCAGAAAGAACTCATGGAAAAGCTCAAAAATGAGTTAAAAAATCAAATAAACCGGGGGGGGGGGGGGTGGAGCCAAGATGGCAGCTGGAAAGCAGGGACCAGCGTGAGCTCCCTGCCGAGTCCCTCCAAAAACCCATAAAAAATGGCTCTGAACCATTTCTAGAACTGCAGAACCCACAAAACAGCAGAGGGAAGCAGGGCTCTAGCCCAGGACAGCCTGGATGATCTCTGGGTGAGGTCTGTGCCACACGCAGCTGGGAGTTGGGAGCTGGGAACTGGGAGCGGAGTGGAGCAGAGCCCAGCGTGAGCAGCGCGGACCAACCAGACCAGGAACCGGGCCGAGTGGGCCCTAGCGCCTTGAATCAGTGAGCTGCAGCAGTTACCAGACTTCTCAACCCACAAACACCAAAGACAGCGGAGAAGGTTAGTGGGAAAAGCTGCGGGAGTGGAAGGAGTTCCCAGTTTGAGTTCACGATTCAGCTTCCAGCCCCAGGGGCAGTGGAGGAGGGGCAGCTACAGCTGCTGTTGCTTCTGGCCCCAGGCCCACCTGGTGGGAAGAATTAAGTGGGAGATCAGAGCAGGAGTGCACAGCCTGCTGCAGATCTAAGCCCAGTCCGGGTTGGGGGTTCTTGGGGAAGGAGGAGTGCTGGTGTGACAGAGCTGGCACCTCCCCCCCAAATGTGGAACATAGAAATCTTTAGCCTACAAGCAGTCATATACCACTGAAAAACTCAAGGGTCAAGTTAGTTGGTTGGGAATATGGCCAGGCAGCAAAAACACACCCAGATTCAGTCTCAGACTTTTGCATTCTTTCTTTGGTGACAAAGAAGACCAAAACATACAGACAGAAGAAGTTAACAAAGTCACAGAGCCTACAACAGAAACCTCCAAGAAAAACATCAACTGGTCCCAGGCCATGGAAGAGCTCAAAAAGGATTTGGAAAAGCAAGTTAGAGAAGTAGAGGAAAAATTGGGAAGAGAGATGAGAAGGATGCGAGAAGACCATGAAAAACAAGTCAATGACTTGCTAAAGGAGACCCAAAAAAATACCGAAAAATACACTGAAGAAAACAACATCTTAAAAAACAGACTAACTCAAATGGCAAAAGAGCTCCAAAAAGCAAATGAGGAGAAGAATGCCTTGAAAGGCAGAATTAGCCAAATGGAAAAGGGGGTCCAGTGGACCACTGAAGAAAATACTACCTTAAAAATTTGATTGGAGCAAGTGGAAGCTAGTGACTTGATGAGAAATCAAGATATTATCAAACAGAACCAAAGGAATGAAAAAGTGGAAGACAATGTGAAGTATCTCATTGGAAAAACCACTGACCTGGAAAATAGATCCAGGAGAGATAATTTAAAAATTATTGGACTACCTGAAAGCCATGATAAAAAAAAGAGTCTAGATATCATCTTTCAAGGAACTATCAAGGAGAACTGCCCTGATATTCTAGAGCCACAGGGCAAAATAGAAATTGAAAGAATCCATCGATCGCCTCCTCAAATAGATCCCAAAAAGAAATCTCCTAGGAATATTGTTGCCAAATTCCAGAGCTCCCAGATCAAGGAGAAAATACTACAAGCAGCCAGAAAGAAACAATTTAAGTATTGAGGAAACCCAATCAGAATAACCCAAGATCTGGCAGCTTCTACATTAAGAGATCGAAGGGCTTGGAATACAATATTCCAGAGGTCATTGGAACTAGGATTAAAACCTAGAATCACCTACCCAGCAAAATTGAGTATCATGCTCCAAGGCAAAATATGGATTTTCAATAAAATAGAGGACTTTCAAGCTTTCTCAGTGAAAAGACCAGAAATTTAGCTTGCCCTACAAAAAAGGAAGGGAAAAAGGGATGGTGGGGATTGGGGTGATAGAGGGGAGGGCTGACTGGGGAACAGGACAACCTACGCCATCTTGGAGCGGGGGCGGGGGAGGGTAGAAATGGGGAGAAAATTTGTAATTCAAACTATTGTGAAAACCAATGCTGAAAACTAAATATGTTAAATAAATAAATTAAATTAAAAAAAAAAACAAAAAACAAAAAACATGATCTGACAACAGAATAGAAATCTTTTGTCTACAATGTAGATCTCTTAAAAGCATGTTTGACTTCTTTACACAACCTCATATAATCACAGATTTTGTTTGGATTTCTTTTTTAAATTAATAATTTGGGAGCTTATATTTTAAAATGGGGTAGTTAATTGATGAAAATGACTAGCTGCGTCTGCAGCTCCCTATTTGTTTCAACTCCATGGGGCATGATGTCCTTCCCAGGATAAACTCATTACTTCCAATCTCATCACTGTGCTGCTAATTCAAACCATGGATACCTTCCTCAGCCTTCTCTCTCCTTTGACTAGAGGACTGCAGTGAGTTACCAAACTCTTCCCAAAGCCTTCCTTTATAGAGGACAGAAATTGGACTTCTAACTCACTCTAATTTGGATCTACAGTTCAGCCAGGCTTCAACCTTATAGAAGAAGATACAACCCAATGTCCCATCACCACTTTCCAGCTTCCTTTTTTGTGTTTTCTCCTTTTGACTGTAAGTTCCTTGAATTCAGGGATGAATACATTACCTGGCATATAATAAATGTTTAATTAATGTTTATGGAATTGAATTGAAAGATCAAGGAAACCAGGTTTTCACATTCTAGAAATCTGAGTAATGAAATTTAGATCAGATTCCTAAAATCTCATCTCTTTTTCTTGTCTCTGAATAGTATTATTGTCGTTGTTCTTCAGTTTTTCTCTAGCTGCCTATGAAACTTATCAGAGCATGGTTTAAGGATAATCACTTCCAAACATATTTTTATTCTTTACATAGCACATATCACATGTAACATATTTCCAAAGTTTTCATATTATTTATCCCCAAACTTTCCTACAGCACTTTGTGGCACAAATGAGCCGCAGAAATAGTAAATGTGTGGGGTCAATCCTGAGATTCCACAAGGACCCTGTTAACTTAAAAAAATTAGCTGTCAGTCCATAAATTAATGGATTCAAATTACTCTTGTCATTTAAATGCTTTAAATCCAATAATGCTGCTTAAGAAATAACAATAATTATGATCTATTATATATAAATAAAATACCTAGAAAGTTATAACTGATTTCTATATTCTACCAATCTAAAATAAGCACATTTTATTTACTAGTTTTCAATAATTATTGTAAGATGAAAGAATTGCACAATGAATAATAGTTTGTTAATTAAATTGGAGTTGCAGAGGGCACAGTGGAAGGGGTTGGCAAGGTTAGAGTACAATGCGTGTAAAAATTAAGGGATCTGGGACCATAAGAACATGATGAGGGGAGCTGTTAGAAGGTCATGGATGGCCTCTAGGCCATAGGATCCCCACCCCTACAGATAGATGCACAGTAGAAACTGTGGGGGGTTTCATGGGTGACAGATATTGAAAAGCTCACAATCTCCCATGGGTGAAACAGGAGGATCTGTGTTGGGCCTGAGTCTTTTCCTCCTTTAAGCTGGTTAATGGAGGAGGGCTATGAGAATTTGAATGTAGGCTGTGTTGATTCTTTGCTCCCCACTTTGATCTAAGCATTAATTTTCTCCCTTTTTCTCTGGGTTCTCCCTGCAATTCTAGGTATAGGTGTGTCTATGCCTCTGAGGTGACTGATGGAAATCATATTTAAAATAAATTTTAATAAGTTATTTTAAAAGTCAAGAAATTTAATATGTAATCAGAATCATATACTAAGCTAGAAGGGACTTTACAGGTTATCCAATTCATATGGCTCATTCTACACAAAGTAAGTCTTAGTGTCATTGTTAGGACATCACTGGAATTAGCTAGAGTCAGAAAGACATATGTTCAAATACTGCCTCAAATGTTTGTTTTTATTTTATTTCAAGAAAGACTATTAATCATTTTAAGGGGTCTTTTTGTGTATTAAACTGAACAGATAGACTACCTCTCATCTTCTGTTCCCCTCTAAGTCTAAAATCTTATGCATCTAAGGACCAAGATGTTTGAATTGTGATTTTAAGTTTGATAGCTCAGGTTTGAACCCATATCCTCAGCTTCCAAAACTTCTGGTCTTTACACTGGTTTTTTATCTTTCAACCTTTTATTAATTTTTTTTTTGAAATGAGGAATTTGACTTAAATCAGTTCTTATCTAAGCATTAATTGTCTGATAACTGCATGAGTTGTCAAAAGAGTTAGGAAATGTGTGCTCAATTTCTTTTGTTCTTTAATTGTGGTTGAGTTGCTGTTTTGTTGTTGTTGCTATTTTATAATTCAAATCAGAACCCTGAAGATTAGGAAAAGAAGGGGACTAAAAATATTAATAGACAATGACTTGGTTGCCCTCATAATTCCCATTTCTCCTTCTTTTAATAGCTCATTTATTTAGAATACAAAAATTTTCATAGTATTTTTCTTGCAATAACTCTATGATGTAACTAACATAAATATAATAATCTGCACTCCTGAGTAAATGCACCTAAGACCTAGAATGGTTAAGTGACTTTCTCAGTCACACAGCTAAAAAGTGTTGTGGCTGAGAATTGGACTTAGATCTACAAAACACCCTTTTCAATAGAAGACTATAATTTAGAGCAGGAATATCTGAAACACAGGATGTGAGAGTTGAAAGGGACCTTAGTGACCATAAACTCCAACCCTTACCTGTTGTGCTTGATATGTATTTATCAAGTCTCTGACTAAAACCTTCACAAGAACCCACCATCTTTTGAGGCAGTTTCTTCCATTTTTGGATAGCTCTAATCCTGAGATGAACAATTTTAAACTAAGCTCATCATTACAGCTATTACTCATTGGTCATAGTCTGTCTTCTGGGGAGAAGCCAGAGTCTCAACCTTTTTTCCATATGTTAGGAAGAAACCAAATGGGAAGGCTTACAGAACCAACCACTCTCTGTATGTGTTTCTTCATGTATGAATATGCTAAATATATTTCCAGTAGACTAAAAAAAAGAACTTTCACATGAAAATATAATTTTCTAAAGTTTTAAAATATCTATGGGAATAATAAAAATAACAAAATTGCTAGCATTACATAGCACTTTAAGCTTGGCAAAAAGCTTTATACATGCTGACTCATTTGAAATAAGTATGAGTTCATTGGCTCAAGATGAACAGGAAATAAACCAAGCCTTGCAAAGTTAGATTTTTAAAAATGGAAAGTTACTCAGTGGCTACCAATGTTCTTTGTCTTTAGGGTCCAATTATATACCACCATCAGATGCAATGGCTTTATAATGTGTTAACTGGAAGAAATCCTAGTTAACATATTTTTTAACCTCATTCCTTTCCAAATCTATCCTCCAGGGAATGAGCAATTTTGTCTAGTGTAGTTTTTGTTTGTTTGTTTGTTTGTTTTTGCTTTGTTTTTGAAATATTTTGAAAAAGTTACTACCCAATATCCTGGGAGAACAATACTGCCCAATTGAAACTAAATATGAAAGCTTTCTAGAGTGACAAATGTGAAAGGGAGGTTCACTGGGAAAGATCAATGGATTTCAGCCACCTGTTTAGACTGAGATTCTGACCTGCAGGCTTAAAATAGTTTCTTTTAAGTTCTTAGGATCAGCACCTTTAAAGTAGCCAGAGGGCTACATTTCTTTTCTTTGTTAGCAAGTGCACTAACCTGTGGTTTTCTAGATGAATCATTTTGCTATTGTTTTTTTTTTTTTTAATTTTTTTTCTGAATTCAATTCATTGCACTTTTAATCACCATATCAGATTTAAATTCACATCCAAAAGTTAGAATGGCACTAGTATCTACTAATTCTAAAATTTGCTTTATAGTCCAGCTTAATTTAATCAATTAATCAATGAACAAGCGTTCATTAGGCACCTATTATATGCCACCACTAGACTGAGCACTAGGGATGAAACTTCCGTTGTACTCAAGGAGTTTATTTTGTGCAACAAATTAATGGAATGTACTCAATCATGGAATCTTTCTCTAAAATGGTATTCACTCTAAACACTATGACCCACCTACCTCAGTTTATCTTCTTTTACTCTTGTTCATGTCTTTCCATAATTTCAGCTCACAGGGTGCTTCATTCAACCTACTGGTAGCTTTCTTTGCATTATCTTAAAATCATCTTTTAATACTGTTTGCCTAAAATATTATATTAAAGTTCTAACTAGTCTTCCTATGCCCTCTTCTCCCTCCCCAAACCAATTGTTGTGGGGGTGAAAGACCAACAATAAGAGCACACAGAAGGCATGCTAGCACAGTTTCTTTGATCTGCTTTTCTAAGGAGAGCAACATCATGGGGTTAACAATCAAAGTTTGATTAGATGTATCATTCATTTAGTCAACGGGAAAAAGCCATCATCCTGGACTTCAGAGAGAATGCAAACAGAAATTACAAGCACACATTATATAAAGAGAGCAAATAAACACAAATACATGCAGTTAGAAGAGAGAATCACCAACATATGGATTTTCAAAACCAGGGAGCTCCAGCAGCTACCCAGATTCTTGTCTGGTCAAATTACAGGATATTCTTCCAGTGAGTGAGAGCCCCAAAGCAAAATGCCAACCACAGAGCTTGTATACCCTGTTCAGTGTCAGAAGGTGTCACAACCATGCGTCACAACCATAAGTCTCAAACCTATGTGACTTAATCCTTCCCAGGCTTAAGCAGGTCAAAGACTTTTGATTCAATCAAAGACTTTTGATTCAAACAAAGGCAATACTGGATAAAAGGCACTTGATGGCCTTAGCATTCCAAAAGAGAAAGAGACGACAACAAAAAAGTTCCACCCTGCTTAGCATTACACCATCCTCCACAGAGCTTCCAATATGCATTTCTTAAAGCATATAAATGACCATTTCCCTGATCATTAAACTGTAGTGACTACCAGCTACCTTCAAGAGCAAATAAAATTTCCTTTGTCTAGCATTTAAATCTTCCCAAACTGACTTCATAATACCTTTCAGGCTTATTATCTACTACTTCACTAGTCAGAAAACTAGGAAACTGACTTTCTTGATTTTCCTTACATGTTGCTGCAATGACCGTGTTTTGTTTGGTTTTTTCCCCCAATCTGTCACCACGCCTAGTAAAAATTCTTTGCTTGATCCCCTCTTTTAGAATCCTATTTTTTTACCCAAAATCAGCTAATGTGACACTTTAATAGAGAGGAAGAAGTATCTAACTGTTAGTCTCCTCCTTCCCCCCCCCCAAAAAAAATGTATACATGTATGTATGTATGTATGTGTGTGTGTATATTTATATATAGGTGGTTGTGTACACACACACACACCCACACACACACACACACACACGTGTATATATGCATGTTGTCTTCTCTCAATAGGATATTATTACTGTGGAGGCAGGCTATTTTTATTTCTGGTTCTATTTTTCCTATGTTTTTTCACAATGTTTTTCACATAGGTTAATACATTTGAAAAGAGATTGAGCATGCATTCACCAGTGCTTTCATATTCACTTCATATTCATATGTGGGTTTCATAGCAGACATAGTTAGGGAACACAGTTCTTTACTCTCTGGGTTTGAAACCTGGCAACAAGAAACCTCAGCACAAATTGTGTGAATGCTTATACAGAAGTGAGAAGCAAATGTTGAAATCCCAGGCTTCTGTGGTCTACAATGTACTTAGAGACCCTCTATGACTCAGTCTCATTGGAGCAATCATAGGATTGTAGATTTAAAGCTGGAGCTAACATTGGAGGTATAAACAGCTGGTATCTAGTTGCACATATGTAAAGTCTTTTATATGCCTTAATTCCTTTATTAAGTTAGAACCTATCTTTAATAAAGTTGTAGAATCAAAGGTGTTTTGCTTGACTAAGCATATTGGTTACTGGATTTTTCCCCTAATTGGGTAGAGGGAGGAGGGAGAAAAATAGATTTTTTTTTGTTTAAATAGAATGGTAGGGTGTGCTATAGATATGTGATTTTACATGCGCTTTGAAATGAAATTTATTTAGTTTTTATGTATTATTTATTGTTAGTTTTCCCCAATGGCTTACTTTGTTACAAAAGACCATTCTTGTAAAGGTTTGTAATTAAAAAAAAAAATTAATAAAACTTTAAAAGGTATAAAAGGGCATAACCAATTCCTACATACCCTTTGAATGAACCATTCAATCAAATGCATAAACTGGGTGTGAACATTCCAGTTAATCAAGTGAAAAATGGTTTAAAGCATTCCTAGCAATTGGATGAAATCAGATGATAAACTATATTGGTGCATTGGGATTAATTACACAGTGCTCTCTCTTCTATACCTTTGAACATTTGACCACACAGCTTAGAGCCTGGACCTATAGCAAACAATGCCCCCAGCTAGGAGATAAAGGGGAAGAAATCAGATACATAGAGAAAATATGAGCTTCAACATTTTAATCCATCACTTTCCTCTCATCAGGGATCTAAAACACATCAGGAGAATTTCATGTGCATTCTACAAAACAAAAGAACTTCTATATAACCAGGATCTATGAAATATGTCTGCCACATGTTCTCTTCAAGAATCAGTCAGTTTTCACTTGTGTCTAGGTACTTAAGAAAGAATTTGTCCCAGACTTGGAGAAAATATTTTTATATCATTGTTATCATTCAATCTTAGTAAATACTCATTTCTAAAAGTGAATTAACTGTGACTGACTAATTAATATGAACTAACAGTCAATAGAAAGCACCATGGCAGAGATGGGAGAATAATTTAAATAGAGACTCATACTGAGTACCTCACATTTACTCATAGATTTCCAAGGAGATATGCAGTCACTTGACTTCTGGGTAACAAACCTTCCAAAGCAAGGTGAATTGGGAAATAATCAACAGAAGTTATCTAGTGAATTTCTTACCCTTTTTAGATGGAAAGACTGAGGCACAGAGCAGTTGTTTACATAAATTCACACAGGGATAATAAAATAGAGTAACTCCAATTTATCCCCAAGTCCTCTCATACTAAACATAATAGTCTTCTCCCTTTAGGCTGTTGTGGACTAGCAAGAGTTAATTACATATTTTGTGGCTTATGCAGGCATACACCTACGTGTCTGAGGTCATGCTATAAAACTTCTGGATTAAGTGAAGGTTTTGGATCACGCCCCCCCCCCCCCCATTTTTCACTAGTCAGTTACCTTTCCCTGGAGTTGGGGCAGGGCATAGAAGGAGAATGGTCACTTTTAAATTTTAAGTTGAAAGAGTTTATTGGATTTATCTTCCTTCTACAGCCAGGAAATAGAAAAACAAACAAAGAAATGAAATTTCCAGCATTGATAAGGAGCCTCAGGCTTCTTCATTCATCAGTTCAAGATACCAGATACAATACAGGTACTGATGTCTTCAGAATTGGTCTTTCCTTCATGTTAATTCCTAGTGGTCCTTCAATCTGGCATGAATTAAATATTTTTGAATTAAGACATTAACCAAGCAAGTAAATAAAGATAAATAAATAAATGATGGAATGAATGGATAAGCTAATAGTTAAAAATGAATGAATTAATGAATGAATAAATAAGCTCCATGAGGGCAGGTGGTATTTTCTTTTAAAATTTGTCCAATATCTACCTCAATAGCTAACAGAATGTAGGCCTTTATTAAATGTGTGCTGATCAATCGATTGATCCTAGACAGCAGAATTTGTGTCAATGAGGTGGTCTCACCCTGATCCTAATTTTAGGGTAGTAATACAGGAAGATTAGTATGTAGGCAGTGACCATCACAATAATTACCCCCTATATTCTTCTTTTTTATTTTCAAATCACGTTTACATATAAGAGTTAAAGAAGAGAAAAATAGAAAAGGGGTTTTCTTTCCTTCTAGGTATGCGAGTCAGAAGGAGTGAATTGCCTTTTTATAATGAGGCTTATAATTACAAGCTTACCAATGCTATATGGGCTAAAAGCAAATAAACTCTGCAACCCAGCTTAGTGACTTATGCCCCTATTAAAAAAATCTGCCAAATTATTAATTGTATCTTGTATAAAATTAGGCTTTCAAAGAAATCTGGGTAAGATTTTAGAATTTAAAATGAACTCAGCAAATATCCATGTGCTATATTTTCAAGAGGTATGGAAAGCCAGCATGCTCCATTTATTGTCCTTGCTATCTCAACAGAACTCTAGGAGAGCCTGCTGCAAATGCAGTAAAGCATTCTACTCTTAGGTAGAATATTGTACATCTTTCCTAAGCAAAACTACATAAAAATTGTAACTCCTATCCTTAGGATCGTCAGTATGGAACACTGTCTTTATTGATGGAAGTGAATGTCCTGCCCTGTGTGAGGGGCCAGAAATAATGAAAAGGTAGGGAGCTCTAGGCTTCATTAGCACCCCTGCAGAATTCTTCAGGGCCAGTCCCTCTTTAAGACTCCTTGGGCCCAGACCTGTTTGGGACTCTTGAAGTGATGGTCTTCTTCAGGACTCTTCCAATATTTTGTTGTTTTGGGTGTTTTGGATTTCATCTTCGAGAGAGATCATGAAAGCAGCTAACTGCCCATTAGGTTGCCAAAGTAAAAGACGCTGGTAGGTATGAGAAAAACTAGCAGTCTGCATCATGTCCTTATCTCCAGTTTCCTATACTAAAAACTTTGGGGAGCTCCTTCTTGGGTGAGATCTGAGACCTCTCTCTCACTTGAGTTGAGTTACATTTCTCTGAATGGGAAAGTTTTCATTCTATCTTATATGGTACATTTTTTCCCATGTATACCTTCTTGATGTTTGTTTTGCTACAATTTGGATAAATGTGCTTCTTTGGTATTTGTTATGTGTGTTCATTTTGGAACTTGTATTAGGTGGTAAAGAGGTCAAACCTTGGACATAGAGCCTGGGGCCTCCCTTTCCCCAGAAATGACAGTGATCAGAAATTAGATGGAACTTGATCATATCCCCTAGAAGAATAATATTTAAGGGAGCAGATCTATATAATGGTACTCCATATTTCTGAGGAGATAAAAGTTGTAGCCTCAGGCTCTAACCTCCTGCTTCTCCTCCTGGCAAGAATGGATGTCTTCTTGGAGAAGGGTGGGAGAAAAAATAGTATAGATATCTATTCTGCTTTCCTTTGAGTCACACAAGGATACTGTCCTCACCATACTTGGGCCCCTCCCAACATGTGGGGATTTATTCTGCTACAAAATATTCACAATGGCTACAATAAAGAAAGAATAAATCCTATGTAATTGTAATGATCAATCTTAGCCCTGCAATTAGAAGTAGAAATGTACCTTCCTCATTTCCTTGGGGAGGGGGGCAGGGTGTAGAATGTTGTGTACACTATTAGATAGGCACTTATATTCCTTGTTTTCGCTTAGCTATTTTTCCCATTTAATTTAAAGAAAGGCTTGATGTGTGTGTTGGGGAAGTGGGAAAGAGAAAAGTATGTCCAGAAATGATTGTGGTGTCTCAATAAAACTTAAAGAAACCTTAAATCAATATGTCTGTCTTTGCTTTGTTAAAATTGTCCTATCTTGTTTACTGTGAATTCAGCCTTGCTGATTTGAGGTTGGGGAAAAGGTTGGAGACTGTATTTGTGTTGAAACTAGCCGTGAAGTCAGCTTGTCAGTTTGGTTAAGGAAAGAAAAGCCAGAGGTCAACCCCGGATAAATTTGACAAGTTTTGGGACTTTCCTAGGACTGAAAAGAAGCAGGTGCTCAATTCTAAGGAAATGAAACAGAAGGGGAAAAAACAAAACATGTGTGACATTCGGGGCAGGGATAGGAGAGAAGAGACTATATCCTCAACTGATTCATCAAATTCTATATTGGAGAAAGTTAAGTTTGCAATAAGGTACAATCTCATGCCTTGATTAACTAAATAATATACAGATAGTGCAAAAGGATAACTGGATAGGATGATCTAGGTACTATATTGCCGAAGATAAGAATATGAAAGAGAACTTAATGATCTTAATAGGCTTCTCCTAAGAAGATTAACAAAAAAAAAAGGTTACAATGTCTACATTTGCCATGCATACCATATCAATTTCCAAAGAAATTAGACCTTGTGGGGAAATATACATATATACACACACACACACACACACACACACACACACACACACACACACATATATATGTATACACACACACACATATATATATATATATATATATATATATATATGTCACTTTTATTTTCCCATTAATTTAAACCACAGAGATGGATAGTGTACACAGCACTAATAGTAAAATGCATTAAACTAACTTTGAATTAAGTAGGAAAATATTTTGACAGAAAACATTTTTTTATGAATTATCATTTTAATTAAACAACATAACCCTATATTCTTTAGATACATTTTTATATACTTAATTTACTCCAAGTTAGATACCTCAACACATTTAATTGAAGACACTAGAAAATAGTTATAAAAAATTCCAAGCTATACGAAGGCTTTATAAGATGGGCTTTGGACTCCTTGATCCAACACATGATGTACACAAATGGTCCTTATTTGATATTGTAACAGGAACACTACTAACAATGGGTAAATACTGATTTGGTTACTGATTCCAGTAGCCAAAATGCTTGGCCCCATTTCTATTGGATTTTCCTTCTGATGTGTTCAACATTATGCTACAGATACTTGGCCTTCCAACCACTTTCTATATTTTTGTGGTATTCTGTATAGCAGGGAACAACTCTTAGAACTTCTTGTAACTCTATGGAGATATTCCTTTATTTCCACTCCATAGTGAAGCAGATTCCTTGTCTTTTGTCTTTAAATATCTCCATGGATCAGTCTTCCTAACTTACTCCATGGTTGACCTTCAGTCATCTCATTAAATCTACTGGGTTTGTTACTGAATGACCAGCAGAAATATTTCATGTGGTATACACAACATGGAGAACCTTGTATTAATTTTAATTGTCTAACACACACACACACACACACACACACACACACACACACACAAGTAACTAACGTATAGAAAGAAGAAGCAGAAGCAGAAGAAGAAGAAAAACATTGGTTAAAGAGGAACATTGCCATCAGAAAGTAAAAATAGCCCCTGAATGAAAATGAGAAACTGGCTAGTGCTGGTAGGAGAACATTGACCTGGGGGAAAGGACAACAAGTACTGAGTGGCAAAGTAGCAAAAACACAGATTCCTGTATGACTTCCTCTTTTGGTCTTTCTGGCAATTACTACTGCATATTATTATCTATTTTGTTAGATACCTATCTAACCAATGTAATGACCTGTGATGATTCCATTTCCTTCCCTCTAGAAATATCTGGCAGTTTATGCAGTTGTTTCTTTTTTTTTAAAATTATCTTTAGGTAGTTTTAACTAGGCTTCATCTTTATGAGGGAACGTAAACTCTGTGTGTGTTTGTGTTTGTGTGTGTGTTTGTGTGTGTGTGTGTGTGTGTGTGCATGTGATGGACCTCTTTGGAAGCCTGGTAAAGCCTTCTCCAAATAATATTTTAAATGAATAAATAATATGATTACAAAAAACTAATTTTATTGACATATAAAGTTATAAAAATGGAAAAAATATTCATGGACATCAAGTTAAGAATTCCTAATCTGCATTACTTAATCAAAATACTCCTCCTCAAGCTTTTTATACCAAGTAAGATTTCAATAAATATCATTCCTATTTAATAGGCCAAAAACGTGGCAATCTTCCATAGAGAATGTTGTCATAGAGGGGTCCATCTTTTATTACTGGTAAAACATTATAATGGCATATCTCTATAGATATTTACATATATTATTCCATTTGATATTCAAAATATCTCTCTGTGATAGTACTTTAAATATTCCTGAGAGTTTAGTCTAAAACAGGTATTGTTAGCTTTTTGTGTGTGTCCTGAACCTTATTATAGAATTCTTACTGCTAGGGCCATGGGAAGATTATTTAGTAAAGCTTATGGACCCCTTATCTGAACACTATTTTTTAAATTAATTTGTATATTTTTAGTTTTAGTTTACAGTTTAGTTTTAGTTTACTCAGTTCCTCAAATTTTTGAGTTTCAAATTTTCTCCCCTTCCCTCTTCTCCCCTGTCCCCACCCAAGAGGGCATGCAATCCAACATAGGTTCTACATATAACTTCACACTAAACATTTTCACAATAGTGAGACTGTAAAGAAGAACTATAAACCAATAGAATGAACCCCGAGAAAGAAGAAACAAAACAAAAACAAAAGCAAATAGTTTGCTTCAATCTGCATTCAGACTCTATAATTCTTTCTCTGAATGTGAATCACTTTTTCCATCATGAGTCTTTCAGAGTTGTCTTAGAACTTTGCATCTCCAATAAGAGCCAAGTCTATCAAAGTTAGTCATCAGAGATATTGGTTTTCTATAATCATGTATAATGTTCTCGTGGTTCTGCTCCCCTCACTCATCATCAAATCACATAAGTCTTTCCAGGTTATTATGAATTCTGTCTGCTCCTCATTTCTTATAGAACAATAGTATTCCATTACATTCATATACCACAACTTGTTTAGCCATACCAGTTAGTTTGCATCCCCTTGATTTCCAATTCTTTGCCATCACAAAAAGAGCTGCTATAAATATTCTGAACATACGGGTCCTTTTTCCACTTGTATGATTTCTTGGGATACAACCCTAGAAGCAGTATTGCTGGGTCAAAGAGTATGCACATTGTTATATCCTTTTGGGCAAAGTTCCAAATTGCTCTCCAGAATGGTTGGATCAGTTCACAATTCCACCAAAAATGCATTAGTGTTCCAATTTTCCCACATCCTCTCTAGCATTTATCATTTTTCTGTTTTGTCATGTTAGCCGATCTGACAAGAGATGTGGTCCTAAGAGTTTTTTTTTTTTGATTTGCATTTCTCTAATCAAAAGTGACTTAGAGCATTTTTTTCATATGACTATAGATATCTTTAATTTCTTCCTCTGAAAACCACCTGTTCATATCCTTTGACTATTTCTCAATTGGGGAATTACTTGTATTTTTATAAATTTGACTCAGCTCTCTGTATATTTTAGAGATGAGGCCTTTATCAGAGATACTGATTGTAAAAATTCTGAATACTAATTTTAAATGAATAAAATAAAATTAATAGAATTACAATGAAACCAATCATTTAGAAATGTTTAGTAAAAAAAAAAAAAATCATGGACTTCAATTGAAGAACCCCTGGTCTGGAATCAACCCAAGAAAGGATTGGGAGCTAAGCTGATAAGAGAATGGAACAACAGACAGGATGGTAAAAAGATCAGGGCCTAATTACATTGAACCCCAGGACTATTAACTCCATAACATTCTTAAGATAACTGTAAATTCCCACTTTCCTTGACTCAAGCCCCTGTGTGTCTCTCTGTCTTTGCTGAGACTCTGAGCTCTTGGAAAGCCTAAGGAATCGATCAAACAAAGGACACAGATTTACAGCTGGAAATAACCTTAAAAGTCATGGAGTCCAGCCCCCTCGTTTATAACTTGAGGAACTGAGGTTCAGGGATATTAAGTCTCTTGGCCAAGGTTACAAATGACAAAGTAATAGAGTTGGGATTTCAACTGAAGTTACCTAACTCCAGATCTAGCACACTTTTCATTAAAACACAGACACACACACACACACACACACACACACACACATACATAGAGAGAGAGAGGGAGATCTACGTTTATATCCATATATCTATAGATAGATAGATAGATAGACATAGAGATAATTTTGTCTGATTTCCCGGGTAATTGCTGGATAATACAGATATAATAATATATTTCAAATTGTTTTCTGTGTTTATTTCAGAGCTGGTAGAGGAGGGGTCACACTGAATACTTTAGTATTGTGGTACTGGAAAAGTCAGTTACTGTTAGAAAACCCGTAGCCTCTGACAAACACCCCCAGAAAGAATGGACTCAGATCTCTTCGGCATTTAGCAAATATCCCTGGGGCCCTGTGACTCCTCCAAGGAATGTCAATAGATAGGACCATCCTACTGAACGATAACCTGTCAGAATCTTTTGATCTCTCAGGACCTTTGTTCCTGTTCCTCGGGACCACCCACCACCCTGTGACATGCCCTGTAAGTTCCAAGAGATAATTAACCTCTGTACCCGTATTTTCTATATAAGCCACACCTTCACCTCAATTCAGAGTCATTTTGATTTGGATGGAACCCTGAAATGGTCGCCAGCTAATAAATTCTCCATTTAAAACTTATACTCTGTGGTGTGTCTCACTCGCTTCTGGTACAACAGTATCCCTTCCATTGTAGGTCTGGGGGAGTGAGTGTGGTGCATATCAAGGAAAGCACACCAGCAGCCTTGTATTTGAAGGACAGAAAAATGTGGGGCCAAAGGATCCAGCCTACAACCAGGCAGCATTTCTTAGGGCTCTGAGCTGGCAAGCAGCCTTACCATGGCACAGCAAATAAGAATGCCATTTCACAAATTACCATTTCAACAGAATTATACAAGCCATTTCTGTCAAGAGCCTCCCATCAACCCTCCCCTTCCCTATGTTCTCTCTGCTTCCTTGTTTAATGCATGCCTATAAAATATATACAGTATGTGCATAAGTTAAATCATAGGTCACTTAAATTTCCTTCATTTAAAAGAGACAAACTTTAATGGAGAGAAAAAAGAAAACAGAAATTACTTTCTGAATTATTTAGAAATATCACAGGAGATGAAAACTGCTTAGTAGTTTCCACCATGTAGATAATGCATCGTGATCAATAAGTAAATGGTGACCTTACCTTAAGAGCAAATATAAGGATGCATTATTAAAGAGGAATAAAATTGGTAGGCTTCATTATTCATGCAAATTTAATGGTGTGTGTATGGGTTAGAAGTCATACTTAAAAATTTAATCCAGTACATTCTAATTGGGGGAAAGATAGAATCCGAAATAGTTTTTACACATAGCTATTCTTTGCTATGTTTATAATTATTACTATTTTTTAAATCAGTGAAGCTTCAGGGAAAGAATGTTTGTTGTTGCCTCTTAGAAGCACAGATTTGAAGGAACCATTGTCTTTCTCCTAATGGAGAGCAAAATGACTCCAGGCTCTTGGCTGCTTGCACCCTTGTAGCTACCTCCCTGCTAAGGTATGATAACAACATCACGAAATGGCAGGGTCGGAAAGGACCTCAGCAAACATTGAGTCCAAATCATTCCTGGAAACAGATTCCCTCTCCTACCTACTCGACAAGTGGTCATCTAGCCAGAGTTTAAAAGTTCTAGGGAAGAGAAACTCACAATATCCTTACAGGGCTACTTTTGAATTCTCCTTTTTGTTCTTTTGTTTGTTTGTTTTTAAATAGTCATAACCCTAAGGAAATATTTCCTTCCCTAAAGCCTAAATTTGACTCTTTGCAACTTAAATTCATCTCTCGTAGTTGTGCCACTGAGAACAAGCAGTGAATATTTCACTGTTTCTAAAGGAAAATCTCCAAATGTTCTCCCCTAAGTAATTTCTTCTTCAATCCACATATTCCCATTTTCTACAACATATTCTCTAGTCCCTTTTCAAAAGAGGCAAGAGTCAGTGAGAATGATTTTCTAGTGATGGAATCAAGGGCAAAGTGTTTTTACTTATAGTATCAAGGCTTCTGAATTTCTGCTGCTTTCATCCAGGCAAGCCCCAGTCTTCTCCTAGGATACTTGCGTGGAGATAGTCTTCTAAGCGCATAAGCACTTCATAAGCACAAAGGATTATGAAAATGGGACAGCTAGGTGGCATAGTAGACATGGCACCACTCCTGGAGTCAAAAAGCCCTCCATTCAAATCTGGCCTCAGACACTTCCTAGCTCTGTGACCTTGGGCAAGTCACTTAACCCCTATTTACCTTAGTTTCTTCATCTGCAAAATGGGAATACTGATAGCCCTTATCTCTCAGGGTTGTTGTGAGGATCAAATGAGATAATATTTGTAAAGTACTTATCACAGTATCTGACACATGATAAGCATTATGTAAATGTTATTACTTTAGCTGTTGTTACAGGTATTAGTGTTACAATCCTTCAAGTGTATAAAAGGACATAAATTCTCAAGGCTCTTTTTTTGTACTCTTATCCACACTCAAAATCATCTAAATGGAGGTGGGATAGGCCTGTGCGCAGGCGCACGAGGGGCCAGGCTGGGTTGCGTGGCCTAAGGCCGCATGGCTCCGCCCTCCTATCCCCGACTATGTAAAACCCCCTGGGGCCCGAGGTCCCAGCATTTCACTCGGCTCCCGGGGCCACGGATAGAGCCCTTGCAGAGGCGGAGGTGCGTCCGCTCCTCATCATGGTGATGCTGACCTCTCCTTTTCTCAGATTTCTCATAGCCCTTTGCCTGGACGGCTCCATTGCATAGCCACCATCCTCCCTGAACAGAGGTTTCTCTCGGAAAAGTCACACATTCTTGCCCAAGATTTTCTTCCGCAAGATGTCATCCTCAGCTGCCAAGGACAAGCCTGAACTACAGTTCCCATTCTTGATGGACGAGGAGACTGTGAACACATTTCGTGAGTGCAAGACTCTCTTTGTCCTACGGGGGCTACCGGGCAGTGGGAAGTCTACACTGGCCCGAGCCATCGTGGATAGGTATCGTGATGGCACCAAGATGGTGTCTGCTGATGCCTACAAGATAAATCCAGGCTCCCAGGCTGTCTACCATGAGGAATACAAGCAGCTGGACGAGGACCTGGACATCTCCTGCCGCCGTGATGTTAGAGTCCTAGTACTGGATGACACCCACCATGAGCGTGACCGCCTGGAGA